>NW_027206533.1:230000-337500 GCF_024711535.1 Dipodomys merriami | reverse complement strand
CTCAATCCCCACCCATACCCTCACATGTGTAAACATGGCAGGTGTGTGAACAGAGTGAAAGCACAGCTGACTGCTCATTCCAGTCTCTAGTATCCCCCAAAGTTGGGCATAGCAGGGCCCACACCATTGAGCAAGGTAGGGCACAGACTCAGAGCAAACCAACCTCACAACGGCTGAGGCCATGGGAGTGGCCTAACATACACTCTAAACCATACAGGTTTGGAATCCTGAACACTAACATGTGCCTCAAACATGCCCTAACTCCAATCATAGCCATAAGAAATACCCTAACATGTGCGCTAACCCTTACACATACCTGAACCCTAACATGTACCCAAACCCTAACACATACCTGAACACGTGCAGTAAACCACACATGTACCCTGAGATGTACCCCCAATATACTCTAACATGTTCCCTAACACATAACTTAACCCTAACATGTATCCTAACACATACTCTAACCCTAACATGTGCCCTAATTACTAACGTACAGTAACAATTACCCTAACGCAGTCTAAACCATACATGCACCCTTACATATACCCGAACAACAATGTGTCTTAACAATACCCTAACATGTACTCCTAATATATACCATAATCCTACCAAACATACCTAAAACCTAAACCATGACATACCTAAACCCTAACACATACCCGACCTCTAACACAAACCTGCTACATACTAAAATTTTACCCTTACCCTAACACGTATTGTAACATATAATCAAGATACTAACATGTATGGTAACAATTATTCTTACATGAACTTTGAACAAAACAGTTACTCTTACATGTATCCTAGCATGTACCCCAAACACTCTAATGTATACCCTAAGATAGAAATTAAAAGATACTCTGACATGTAACCTAAACATAACATGTACCTTAACCACTGTCACGTACTGTAAACCTTACATATACCCTAAGAAGTACCCTAAACTTATGCCAACACACATCCTAACATGTTGCCTAACCCAAACCATAACTGTAACCCCAACATACTCAAACATTTACTCAAACACACACTCTAAACATGTGCACATATCTTACAACGTAATCTCGTGTACTTCAAGTCATGAGTGTACTCTAACACATGCACAACATATACTGTTTCCTAACATATACTCCAAATAACTCATATCCTAACAAGCACCCTAACACTTATTCAAAATCATGCAAGTAATCTTAAACTCACTCAAACGTGTACCCCAAAGTAACCTAATATACACCCTAATATGTGCCCTAACTTTACCAAGTATTTTAACCCTAACAGATTTCCCAATAGTACTCTAACACATTAAACATACTCTAGATACTAACATAAATGGTAACAAGTACCCTAACATGTACTCTATAAAGCATACAGGTAACCTTACATGTACCCTACAATCACCTAACATACTCTAACCCTGACCCTAACATGTATTCTATCAAGTACCTTGACATGTACTGTAAAATATATAAGTATCCATACATGTAACATGACTCAAACATAAGCTAGCATGTACCCTAACATCTGCTCTAACATACCCTAATAAGTACTGTAAACCACACAAGTATCTTTTTTTGCATCCTAACATGTATCCCCAATGTTCCATAACACAGCCTAACATGTGCCCTAACCCTAAAAGATCCCCTAACACATACCATAGTATCTGCCCTAAGACACACTCTAACAAGTGCCCTAACATGTACCATAACCCTAACAAATCCCCTATCAAGTACCCTAATTCTAAAACATACCCTAACATGGACCCAAACACATAGCCTAATGTATGCCATTACTTTACCATGTATATTAAACCTAACAGATTTCCCAATAGCACTGTAATGCACTAAACATGCTCTGGATCCTAACCCATATGGTAACAAGTACTGAAACATGTACTCTATAAACCGCAAGTGTACCCTGAATATACCCTAACAAAAGATAATCCATACTCTACTAATAAATATGGTAACAAGGACCCTAACATGTACTCTAACCCGTAGTTACCCTTACATATACCCTAACTCATACCTTCACACAAAAACTAACCCAAACCTTACTATCCTTACACATACTCTAATCCTAACATGTATATTAACATGTGCCCCAACCACTAACACACAGTAACAAGTACCCTAACACATACAGGTACTCTTATAAGCACCTTAACATGTACCCCAAATGTACCCTAACACTAACCCTAAGCAATACCCTAACACACGTCGTAAACCTAACACAATATTGACTTGTGGCCTGAAACATCATAGTTCCCTACCATGTGCTCTTTTACCTAGGCACCCTAACATGTACTCGAAATGTAACCCAACACATACCCTAACACGTGCCCGAAAAATAACCAAAACCATAACCTTAACCAATACCCTAACATATGTCCTAATCCATGTCCTAACCCAAACACATACTCAAACACATATCCTAATAAATACCCTAACCACTAATACATGGTCTAAACCATACAGGTAACCTTCATGTACCACAAATGTATAATCTGACACATGACCTAGTGCTGGCTCTAGTCCTAACATGTACCTTAACCCTAACATGTACCGAAAATGTTCCCTAGCATATACCCCATCATACACCCTAACTCTGGCCCATACTCATACCCTAACATATGCCCTAACCTAAATCCACACACAAACATGTACCCTAACACCTTATGTACCTTAAAATGTGCCTCAATCATAAAATGTATGGTAAACATTAACATGTATCCTAACAAGTGCCCTAACACGTACTCCAAGTGATCCTTACATGCACCCTAACATGTACCCAACATGCATCCTAACATGTACCCTTACACATACCTAACACGTACCTAACAAGTACCCTAACACGTACCTAACAAGTACCCTAACACGTACTCCAAGTGATCCTTACATGCACCCTAACATGTATCCTTACATGTACCCTAACATGTACCCTTACACATACCTAACCCTAACACATAGCTTAACCCTAACAATCCCAAACACTTACCATAACTGTACCATGTACCTTAATGTATACCCTAACCACTAATATGTACAGAATCAAGTACCCTAACATGTACTTTAAACCATAAAGGTTTATGTACACCCTAACATGTACTCCAAACCTACCCTAAATGCATGCCCTAACATGTACCCTAATGTACCTTAAACCCAAACACTATCTTAACTTGTTCCCTAACATGTACCCCACCATACACCCTAACTCTGAACCCATACTCACATCTTAACATGTGCCTTATCCCACACTCATACTCATACCCTAAGACATACCCTAAGCCACTCAGCAATCTTATGGCCTCACACTAAACCAGCTGCTAACCCAAATCCATAACTGTTTGACTAACACTTTCTACAACTCCCCAAACCTACATTAATCCTTTACTAACAAATTACCTAATCCTCACTTGTTCGATACCCACTCTGAAGACTGCTCCATAACATATCCAATATCCTAACCCATCCCACAAAGTTCTTCCTTGCACGTTCCCAAACTAACTCTGAACTTAACTTTAACATGTATTTTAACCCTAACAGATTTCACAATAGCACTCTAATACATTACACATACTCTAGACCCTAACACATATGGTTAAAAATAGCCTAACACATGCTCTGTAAACCATACATGTAACCTTACATGTACCCTGAATGTACCCTAGAATTCTCTAACCCCGACCTTAACATATACCCTAACATGTACTCTAACAAGCACTCTAAAAAACTGTAACCCTAACACACATCCAAACATATACTCTAATACAAGCTCTAAACACTTACATGTATCCTACAAGTACTCTAACATGTACTTCAAGTATTACATGTACCCTGAAGTGTGTACAACACAGTTAACCTTACATATACCCCAAATGTATAAGTACCCAAACATGTACTCTATAAACCTAACCTTAGCCTGACCCATTCCATAATCCAAATGTTAATCCCTTCCATAACTCCTAACTTCACCAGATCCCTAACCCATTCTCTAACTAATCCATTATCATATGGTAACATTGACCCTAACACTAACTTAGCTCTTCATAAAAACCTGCTCTGTTTGGCTAATTGAAAACCCAGCACCTGATCTAACCTAGTTCTGAACCATAACAAAAAATTTAATTCTAACTCCCACCCTGAGTAGCCCTAAAACACCCAAACTTAACCCTGCCCTTAGCATCAACAACCCTACACCTATAACCAATTCCTCAACAATTCTTTCATAACCTTATGCCTCTCATAGCTTTGGGAAGTTGGTCAAAGCTCCTGAATGTGTTAGGTACACACTTTGTGAATGGATTTGAGTTAGCTCACAGCACAGGACAGAGGGCAGGGTTGGGGCCTAGAGTCATCAAAGTTGTTCTGACAAGTAACAACTTACAAGCAGGAAGGAGTAGTCCTCCCTTCCTCACAAATGCCTTCACCCCTTCTCCAGGTAACATAAGCACAGATGAAAGCATGGTAGAGATGAGGATGCAGACCTAAGTTGGGTCTCAGTCTGCCAAAGCATACATTGAGTTGTAGAGCAAGATTATACATGCATAATTCAAAGTGTGTGAACTCTCCCCAGCTTCTCCTGACACTCAGTACATTTTCTCCTCAAAGTGCCTACAGGCAGAGGCAGGCAACCAGCAACAAAGGATAGGCATCCAGGAGCCCTGTCACAGACAAGGGGGACCTGGTATGTCTGACAAGGAAAAGAAAAAGGCTAGGTTATGCCTTCTGCTTCCCTCAAAAGATCCTTATCAGAATACTGACATGACTCCAGTCTACAGAAACTGACTGGCTTCTAATGCATAAAATGGAGAGCTTAGTGTTGAGATGTTGCCCTAGCCTGTGAAGAGCCCTGAACATAGTATCACCAGAATTCAACAAAGCAAATTGAAATACCTTGGAATGCCTGACAAAATGTCTGTAAGGTGTATGTAATGAAAACATAAACATGTGTCACACATCCTCTCACCCCCTAACCACCATACCTTATGCAGGACATAGCTGAAAGCTCAGTAAAGACTTGGTGACATGGATACAGGCCTGGGATGAGCCTAATGTGGTCAAATTTGTTCTGACAGGTATCAACTTACCAAGCAGGAAGAGAGAGGCTTCACCTCGTTCTCCAGGCCCAAGTGTAGACATGAAAGTATAGATGAATACTTGATGCAGACTCCGAGAAATGCCAGCGGCAAGAGCAAGTTCTGATGGGATCCGATCCATCCAGACCATCCCACATTAGTCTATATACCATGAACCTATATTCGTGATTCCATGGTTCCAGGATCTCCCCATTTTATCCAGACACTCTGCGTGTTTTCTTCTCAAAATGTCTATAGTCAGAGAAAGACAACATGCATCAAAGTCTGAAAATCATGGAAAACAGCTCCAGCCGCCTGGCTCAGGGCCTAAACACCGAAGTCACCTCAGGAAGTGCACAAATGACACACCGGAGGCAGGCCGCACTTCACACCCTTCCACAGACACCCGCACCCAGGCCTGGGCCTAGACAGCTCCGGACGCCTGGCTCAGGGCCTAAACGCACCGAAGTCACCTCAGGAAGGACACAAATGACACACCGGGAGAGGCAGGCCGCACTGCTCCACCCTGTGCCCCACCAGCACCACCCCAGGCCCCGTCCGCACCTGGCCGGAGGCCGCTCGTCCTCCGCAGCCGCCTCACGGTCCGCTCGTCCTCCGGTCGTCCTGGCTCAGCTCCGCTCGTCCTCCGCAGTTGCCTCAGGATCCGCTCAGCTCCGCTCGTCCTCCGCAGCCGCTTCAGGGTCCGCTCAGCTCCGCTCGTCCTCCGCAGCCGCCTCACGGTCCGCTCAGCTCCGCTCGTCCTCCGCAGCCGCCTCACGGTCCGCTCAGGCCCCGCGTCCTGCCTTCTCCACAGACAAGCTGACCGCGCAGAGCCCGCGTCCTCCAGGCGCTTCCCCCGTAGAAAAGCGGCTGGCGCCTGACAGGACCGGGTCGGAAGCCCAGCCCACCATAAGACCACAGCGCGCCAGCCCAGCTCCGCAGGCCCGCACGCCACCGCGCGCTGGGAGGAAGGAGCTGCCCGCGGGTCTGCCGCCTCAGAAAGAACCGGCCCAGACTAGTCCAGCCCTCCGGCCCGCCCCCGCCCCGCTCACTTCCTCTCTCCTGCCCCGCCCCTCACGCGCTCTGCCCCACAAGCCCCGCCCATATCCTGCTCACTCCCAATCTAGTTCTGCCCTTCCCATGCTGTCCCCCGAAGCCCCGCCCCTGGACCACTCACTTCCTCTCTCTAGTCCCGCCCCTCCCCCCTCCCACACAAGCTCCGCCCTGCTCCCCACAGGCACCGCCCTGCTCCCGCCCCCCCTGCTCCTGCAAAGCACCGCTGGCTCCACTCCACTCCCCACAGGCCCCACCCTAGCCCTGCAAAGCGCCGCTGGCTCCGCCCCACTCCCCACAGTCCCCGCCTGGTCCGGCAAAGCCCAGCAGGCCCTGCCCTGCTCCCGGCCCCACCCTGGTCCCCGCAGAGGCCCCGCCCACCCTGCGCCGAGAGGCCCAGCAGCAGGCAGCCAACCAATGGTGGCGGGCCAGCGCTGCAGGGTGCTTTGGTGGTGGTCATGGGAATCTCGGAGGAGGAGTGGCAGAGGGGGAGGAGGCGGGGTTAAAGCCAGCGCCCGTGGGCGGGGCCAGCAGGGTGGGCTGCGGGGCGGGGCCGGGATTTCCCGCCAAGGTGGTGGTGCTTGTGAGGCTTGGAGGCGCAGGGTGTGGTGGGCGGGGCCGGGATTTCCCGCCAAGCCCCTCTTGGTGGCCGCTGTGCTTGTGAGGCTTGGAGGCGCAGGGTGTGGCACGCGGGCAGGGCCTGGATTTCCTGTGGGGCGGGGCCGGGGAGGGGAGGGGCTGAGCCGCGGGGGCGGGGCTTGTGGAGAGGGGCGGGGCTAGGAGTTCCCGGGCGCGGTGGCCTGGGCAGTGCAGCGGCAGTGGCGGGAAGTCAGAGGCGCCAGGGCCCACGGGCGGAGCGCTGGACAGGCCAGCACCGCCTGGGTTCGAGACCCTACAGGAAAAAAGAAAAGCACAAATAAGTCCCGAACCCGCGTGATCCGACCCCGTACTGGAACTCAGCACACCCGTGCGGGAGGAGGGGGGGGAGGAGTCCGCGTCTGTGCAGGGGTGAGGGGAGGGGTACTGGGGTCAGGAGGAGGGCTCAGGTGGAGGAGGGCTCAGATGGAGGAGGGATCAGGTGGAGGAGGGTCAGGTGGAGGAGGGATCAGGTGGAGGGAGGTCAGGTGGAGGGGGGTGAGGTGGAGGAGGGTCAGGTGAAGGGAAGTCAGGTGGAGGGAGGTCAGGTGGAGGAGGGATCAGGTGGAGGGAGGTCAGGTGGAGAAGGGATCAGGTGAAGGAGGGATCAGGTGGAAGGAGGGATCAGGTGGAAGGAGGTCAGGTGGAGGAGGGATCAGGTGGAGGGAGGTCAGGTGGAGGAGGGCTCAGATGGAGGGATCAGATGGAGGGAGGTCAGGTGGAGGGAGGTCAGGTGGAGGAGGGATCAGGTGGAGGGAGGTCAGGTGGAGAAGGGATCAGGTGAAGGAGGGATCAGGTGGAAGGAGATCAGGTGGAGGGAGGTCAGGTGGAGGAGGGCTCAGGTGGAGGGATCAGATGGAGGGAGGTCAGGTGGAGGGAGGTCAGGTGGAGGAGGGCTCAGGTGGAGGGATCAGATGGAGGGAGGTCAGGTGGAGGGAGGTCAGGTGGAGGAGGGCTCAGGTAGAGGAGGGATCAGATGGAGGAGGGTTCAGGTGGAGGAGTCAGATGGAGGAGGAGTCAGATGGAGGAGGGTTCAGGTGGAGGGGGTCAGGTGGAGGGAGGTCAGGTGGAGGAGGGATCAGGTGGAGGGAGGTCAGGTGGAGGAGGGATCAGGTAGAGGGATCAGGTGGAGGGAGGTCAGGTGGAGGAGGGATCAGGTGGAGGGAGGTCAGGTGGAGGGAGGTCAGGTGGAGGAGGGATCAGGTGGAGGGAGGTCAGGTGGAGGGAGGTCAGGTGGAGGAGGGATCAGGTAGAGGAGGGATCAGATGGAGGAGGGCTCCGGTGGAGGAGTCAGATGGAGGAGGAGTCAGATGGAGGAGGGTTCAGGTGGAGGGGGTCAGGTGGAGGGAGGTTAGGTGGAGAAGAGATCAGGTGGAGGAGGGCTCAGGTGGAGGGGTCAGGAGGAGGGGTCAGGAGATAGGGGTCAGGTGGACAGGGGATGGTAGAAGAGGGCAGGATCCCCTCCTCTGAGCCCAGGGGCATTTAGGGACAGGGATGAGTGGCCATGGGGTGGTCAGAACTTGAAGACAAGGGACCTGGCAGGGGCTGAGATCAAAGGCGGCAGCAGAGATGTCTCCTAGACTTAGGGGACAGGGTGTCCTGGGGTTCAGGTCTCCTAGACCTGAGGGTCAGGGTCTCCTGGGGTCAGGGTCTCCTAGAGGACAGGGTCTCCTGGGGGACAGAGTCTCCTAGGCCTGGGGTCAGGGTCTCCTGGAGGTCAAGATCTTTCTGGGGTTTCATTAATGTTCCTGGGTCATCTTCAGCGGCCTGAGGTCTGGAGTCAGTGTCTGCCCAAAGAGCAGCAGAGGCTGACAGTGGGTACAGCAGGTGGCTGGCATGTGGCATGTGCTGGGGACCCAACCCTGTGCCTCAGGCTGCCCAGGATTCCTCCCAGGTGACAGCTGCTGGGTATGTGGGGGGGAGGTGCTAAGTGTCCCCATGGAGGGTCTGACTGCTGAGTGTCCCCACAGTGAGCCTGAGTGCTGAGTGTCCCTGTGGTGGCTGAGTGCTGAGCGTCCCCACAGTGAGCCTGCATGCTGAGTGTCCCTGTGGTGGCTGACTGTCCCCACAGTGGGCCTGAGTGCTGAGTGTCCCTGTGGTGGCTGAGTGTCCCCACAGTGGGCCTGAGTGCTGAGTGTCCCTGTGGTGGCTGAGTGTCCCCACAGTGGGCCTGAGTGCTGAGTGTCCCTGTGGTGGCTGAGTGTCCCCACAGTGGGCCAGAGTGCTGAGTGTCCCTGTGGTGGCTGAGTGCTGAGCGTCCCCACAGTGGGCCTGAGTGCTGAGTGTCCCTCTGGTGGCTGAGTGTCCCCACAGTGGGCCTGAGTGCTGAGTGTCCCTGTGGTGGCTGAGCGTCCCCACAGTGGGCCTGAGTGCTGAGTGTCCCTGTGGTGGCTGAGTGCTGAGCGTCCCCACAGTGAGCCTGCGTGCTGAGTGTCCCTGTGGTGGCTGAGTTTCCCCACAGTGGGCCTGAGTGCTGAGTGTCCCTGTGGTGGCTGAGTGTCCCCACAGCAGGCCTGAGTGCTGAGGCACCCTTACCACACCCAAACACCAACTTCTTTCGTAATGCATACCCTAACATGTACCCTTAATATATACCACAACACATCCCTAAACCATAACACATACCCTAACTGTAACACAAACCCTGCCACATACTATAAATTTTACCTTACCCTAATACATACCATAACATACACTCTAAACACTAACATGTATCATAGCAGTAACTGTTATGTGAACTTTGAACCATACAGTTACTCTTACCTATACCCTAGCATGTACCCCAAACACTCTAATGTATACCCTAACCGAAGATAAAAATTAAAAGATACGCTAACATTTACCCTAGACATAACATGTACCCTAACCCTATCATATACTGTAGACCTTACATATACCCTAACAAGTACCCAAAACTTATGCCAACACACATCCTAACATGTTGCCTAACCGAAATCATAACCATAACCCTGAGACATGCCCAAACATGTTCCCTATATCTAACACATTAATGTGTCCCCTAACAAGTACTCTATCATGTACTATAAGTCATACATGTACCAGTATATTTACCCTAACATGTGCCTAACCCATCCTAACCCATACTCTAATAAATACATGTGCCCATACATGTACTCTAACATGTACCTCCAACATACCCTAACATGTTCCTTAACCCTAAGATATACCCTAATATTCACCCTAATATGCCCTAACAAATATTTTAATCTAAACAGGTACCCCAATGGGTACCGCCAATGTACCATAGCACATATCCTAACATGTACCCTAACCCTAACAGTAACCATAACCATACCCCAATTGAGTACCCTAACACTAACACATTCTGTAACATACCCTAATGTGTGCTCTAACCCTAACCCAGACCATAACACCAACAAATCCCTTATCAATTATCCTAACTCTAACATATACCCTAACATGTACCCCAACACATATCCTAACACATACCCCAATACATAACAGATATATTAACAAAATGTACTGTAAACCATAGTTACCCTTACACGTACCCTAACTCATACCTTAACACAAAAACTAACCCAAACCTTAATACCCTTACACATGCCCTAAGGCAAACACCAACATGTATACTGACGTGTACCTTAACCACTAATACATACGATAACAAGTACTCTTACACATACAGATACCCTCACATGCACCCTAATATGTACCCAAATGAACCTTAACACTAACTGAAACTTCAACCCTAAGTAATACCCTAATACATGCCCTAACCGTAACGCATACCCTAGCCATGTACCATAATCCTAACACATCATCTAAACCCATATCCTAATTAATTCCCTAGAACATACTCAAAACCATGCAGGTACCCTTACAAGCACTCTAACCCCAAATGTAATCTAACATATTCCCTAACACATGTGTTAACTTTAACAAAACCATAAACCTTATACCCTGAAACATGTCCTAAACCTAACACATACCCCATCACATATCCTAACATGAACCATTAACATTAGCACATATCTGATATGTAGCCTAACTATGAACACATACTCTAAATGATACATGTGCCTAACATGTTCTCCAAATGTATGGCATAACAGTAGCCTATAACTTGCCGTGATCCTAACATGTATCCTGACATGTTCTCTAACATACATACATATCCTATCTCTGGGCCATACTAACTCCCTAATTTGTAAACTTAACCATAACCCATACCTTGATATGTACCATAACTAACACATATCTTACCATGTACCTTAAAATGTGCTCTAACCTCAAAATATTATTTCAACATTAACATGTATCCTAACAAGCACCCTAACAGTACTCAAAACCACCCTTACATGCACCCTAACATGTACCCCAAATGCACCCTAACAAATACTCTAACATGCCTTAGCCCTAACAGGTACCTTAACCCTGTCATTTCCTACGCTAACATGTACTCTAAATCATAGCAATACCATTACATGCCCTGTAACATGTACCCCAAACCTACCCCAATTCATGCCCTAACATGTGTGCCAAAACCTAACACCCTAACATGCACCTTAAACCCAAACACTATCTTAACGTGTTCCCTAACATGTACCCCACCATACATCCTAACACTGACCCATACTCACATCCTAGCATGTGCCCTAACCCAACTCATACCCTAATATGTACCCCAAGCTACTCACCAATCTTATGTCTCACTCTAAACCATCTACTAACCCCAATCCATACATAACTACACAACTAACACTTTCTGCAATCCTAACCCTAACAAGTTCACTAATCCTCACTAACCCTAATGGGGGAGGGGAGCATCTTCATTTTGGTTTATCAAACAGAACATAAGAGCAGCTACAAAGTTGTTTAATTCATGCCCACAATAGAACATAAATATCTGTGTATAACTAGTAACCCTGTCTTCCATAAACATGTGTTATGTTTTAAAACTTTACAAAATATGCATGCTTCCCTTATCCAAATCATCCTCATAGCCCTGTTGGGCAGCACTAACACTAGAAACGGCTCCACCTTCTTGCTGTCATTTCCACAGTTACCTTTTTCTGGCCATGGTATGCCTTGGTACTGCCCCATCCATTTTCCAGGAATTAGCCAGGCATGGAAATGATCTGTATTGCCCTAGCATGAATCACCTTTGCCAAAAGGCCTGATACTGGTCTTGTTTTGACTATTTTACTTATGGGTACCTGGAAATAAATTCCGTCACCTTTTGGGTTTTTATAGCACTGTTGTCTGGATTTATATATACACATTTCTACTCTGTGTATGGTTATCCCTAAGAAGGGGATTGTCACAGTCTTCAATTGCCCTTTTGTCTTCTAGAATAATAGCCCTATATTCTGGATTGAAACCTACTATGATTGAAACATTCGCCTCCAATAGCTCACTATTTTGGGCCTATGAACACAATGGGAAGTTGATGATGAGCCAGTTGGAAGCATACTGAAGTGTCCTAGTGAACCTGGATCCAAGCACAGGTATTTAAGAACTACTGTTCATTTCAATAAGCATTATTTTATAAGATCATACGCTCATAGCTACTGAGCCCAGCTGATCCTCTCCTAAGAATATCCTTCTGTGGTCTCACTGTGTGAATGTTTGGAGTGCTATATAATTAATCATATCCAAGTGTAATTATTTGATTTTTTACTATCCATTAGGTTTACTTGTAGATTTATAGGCACATTTTCATTATTACAAAGGGGGAAAGGAGGTAGCCTGTGTTTCTTTGTGTCTGGATTACTTTGCTTAATATAATTTTTTTTCCAAGTCTTTCCATTTCCTTCATGGGGCCATGCTATTCTTTCTGATGGAAGCATAGAATTCCATTGTGCACATACACTACATTTTCTAGATCCATTCATCCACTGAGGAGCATATGGATCGATATTTCTTAACTATGGTAAATTATGCTGCAGTGAACAGGGTTGTGCTGGTGGCTTTAGTGCAGCCTGCCTGGTTTGTAGTCATTTAGATAAGTGCCCAGGAATGGGATTGGTGGGTCATAGGGAAGCACTATGGTTTTCTTTTGTTGTTGTTTTTTGTTTTTTTGGTTTTGTTTTTGTTTTTTGTACTGTTTGCAATTCTTTTTTTATTCTTTGTTTGTTGTTTGGGGTTTTTTATTGTTTTGTTGTTTTTTGGATTGTTTCCTTTTCGTCTCTGTTTTTGATCTCTGTACCCTTTGTCTTCTATATAAGTTTCTCTGATTTGAGGAGGGGAAGGGAAAACACTGAAACAGTGGGACAAAGGGTGAACTTATTCAGTACTGAGACTCATTAGACACTATGTAGGAAATGAATTATACAATTTGGGGAAGAAGGGTTGGGAGGAAGAAAATTGGGAGAAAATAAGGGAGGGATGATACTTCAAAAAAGAAATATACTCATTATCTGACTTATGTAACTGTAACCCCTCTGTACATTACCTTTACAGTAAAAAAAAATTAAAAAAATAAAGAACAACTTCATCTCTGGGTTTCTGAGGGTTTCACAGAGTTCAATAACAATGTGGAATTAATTTGATGTCTTGTGAATTTGTCTGTGGCCTCCCTTCTTGTACCTTAAAACTTTATGATGAACCTCTATTTTACATAATTTGTAACCATGATTGTACTGCTTTTGTTGCCCTTGATGGACTCTGTCTGGTGGCCTTATCCACCTAAATTGAAAAGCCAAATACCCATCTATTAGAGTGCAATTTCTTCATAAAGCTACATAAAACACAAATGCAATTTGGATCATTCTGTAGTGAGAGAATCACCATTTGTTCAATGTTTCATTGCAAGAAGATTAATAGCATAAAACCCAGAGATTGTTATAAATGTTTGCTTCTAGATGTACGGTTCTTTTTTTTTAAGTCTCCTAAACCTATGCACTAAAGAGGCTTAAGTTTTTCTAATGAAACTTGAAAAATAAAAAATTCATCTCTATTTTTGAGAGAATATATTTACACATTTAGTGTATCTTCTAGATTGTTGATGAAGTTTCAGAGTAAGCATACTGGATTTTTTCCCCCAGATGTTGTACTCTTCAAATAGTGCCAGTCAGCCAGGCACCGGTGGCTCATGCCTGTAACCTTAACTACTCAGGAGGCAGAGATCTGAGAATCACGGTTTGAAGACAGTCTAGGCAGAAAAGTCCATGAGACTCTTATTTCCAGTAAAACTCCTCAGGACAAAAAACAAAACAGAAGTGGCTCTATGGCTCAAGTGGTAGAGCCATAGCCTTGAGCAAAAGCAGCTCAGGAACAGCATCCAGGCCCAGAGGTCAAGCCCAAGAACTGGCCAAAAAAAAAAAAAAAGTGCTATTCATTTTCTAGAAGGGTTCTGAATGTAGTCTGCAATCTTGACTGGATTACAGAAAGTGGCCTAGTTAAACTGGCCTCTGGAAAGCAGCGGGGGCACTCAGCAGCTTCCCTTACCAAAGTGCTCCCCTGCTGTGGGCTGTCAATTGCAGAAGAGTCTTGGAGGATGGATTGGCTGTGCTGTTGTGCTTTGAGGAAGACCTATGTGGCTGCTTACCAGCAGCTTTTACCTAACTCCATATTTGTATCCTAGCTTGGGGTGGACTCCAGCATGTTCTTTTGAGCAAGAATGTTAATAACTTGAGAGAGTTTCATTGTGGAAATGTCATGTGTGTGAGCAATGTTCTTTGAGCAAGTTCACTGTCTCCTTTTTCATGCAATGTTGGTGGGATTCATTATGCTGTCTTCATAATCAGAGAATATCTTTATCCTCTTCAACCTCAGTCTCTTGCCCTTCCCAACAGTACCTTTTATATTATTATGATCATCATCATTATTTTAGGTCTGGGTTTTGCAAATAAGAAAGAACTTGGTGTGTGTGTGTGTGTGTGTGTGCGCGCGCGCGCGCCTGTGTGTTTGGCTTATCTCATTCAATTTAATGATTTCTAGTTCCATTTGTCTCCAAATGGCTATATTTTACTTTTCTTTATGGCTGAGTAATATTCCAATGTGTGTGTCTTTTTGTACTTATTCATCAGTTGTTCAACACCTTAGCTCTTCTATACTAAGTTCTTGATAGTTCCAGAACTCATTCCCTATGTCCACCATCATAAATGTCTTTCCTGCTCTAAAACAAGTTAAACAGAATCCAGACCTGAAGCAGGGGCCATGAAAAATGTGTGGCAGGTGTGGGTTGAGAGACAGCCTTTCATGGTAACAGACCTCTATGTAATGAGGATTTAGGTACTTGCTTCACATAGTGACAGAGCTCCGGATAATGAAGGACATATTCATGATCTCTTATCATTGATGCTCAGGGCTCTGTCTGTTATTTATTACTTATTACTCAAAACAGTTTTGTCCTTTGGTCTAATCCATCGTAGACTCAAAGAAAAAACTTTAAATTTTCTACAGATCTCTCTTTAGATTTAGATAGAGTGTCAAAGATCCTGTACATTGCCAAGCTCCTTAAAATAGAATTTTAATAAATGCCCCATGCAGATCTATTACTTTTTCTAAGTGTGAACCATTTTATTTTTACAGACATGAAGATAGGGACTATTCCTATATAAAGTTTCAATTCTCACCCTCCAGGGTTACTCAGCCTTCCAAATACTGTGGTGGTATACATCTTTTCTGAACTATTTTGATATATACTCTCATTGACGTCCAGCTTTGTCACTGCTTTGGGGAGAAGGAGCTAGAGGAGGAGCCATAGACAATATTACTATTTGATATTACTTTTGGTACTGGGGTTTGAACCCAGGGCCTTCCACTTCCTGGGCTGGTGTTCTACCATCTGAACCGTACTTCCATCCTTGCATTATTGCTGGTTATTTTTTAGATGGAGTCTCAAAACACTTTTCTATCCAAGCTGTCCTCAAACCTCAGTCCTTCTGTTCTTAGTCTTAAGTAGCTAGCATTACAAGCCTAGGCCATCACATTGCATCCAACAATTGAGATGACTAATGATAAGCCTCAAATTTAGTCATGATACAAACAGAAAAGAAATATTTTAGTGCAGAATATTGAAACCAGACGTTTTATAGTTCCACTAATAAACTTTTATGGTACCCCCCATAACTTTGCCTTCCATTTGATTAACACTGTGTGTCTTATGATTTTGACCTTCAAAAGGAAGGCCTTTAATAAGAACATTTGCAAACCCCAAGAATACTCAGTTTTGAAAGTGAACAGATCCATCTCAAGTTGTCCTTTGTGGTTTCTCTTTTATTTGCTGAGGAACATTCAGACAATTAGTCCACATATGAAGAATATGTTTTGTACTTTGCTAGGGAGGGAGGGAAGCCTGTGGGTTTGAGGAATGTCTCATCATGAGAAATACCCCTAAGGTAGTTAGGTTTGCCTTAACTTCTGTCCCCCAATTTCTCACAGCCTAATCTAGCCTCACTGGGCCTCCTACCAGTTTTTAGACTTACACTCAGGGCAATCAACATGTTCTATCGAAGGTACAGATTTTCAAACTGCAAAGCTGAGTGAAACTATAAACACACTTGTATAGGAAATGAACTAAGGAGGTGTATGTGTACCTTTACAGATAACTTGACTTTGTATAGGAAATGAACTAAGGAGGTGTATGTGTACCTTTACAGATGACTTTACAGATAATTTGTTAAACAATACTTAAGCTACTCTATAATATTTGTCAGTATAATATTTGTCAATATAAAGACTGAGATTCTCAGCAACTGTTCAGGAATCCCAACTACTCAGGAGTCAGACATCAGGAGAAACATGGTTCAAGGTTGCCTGTGTAAAAAGCAAGATCCTTATCTCAACAAGAAACCAAGTATGGTCATTCATGTTTGAGCCCTCAGCTATGTGGGGTGCTGGAAGCTATAGTTAGGAGGATCAAGGTCTGAGGCTAGTCCCTCACAAAAATGACTCTAACTGAAAAATAACTAAAACTAAAAAGGTTAGGGGCATGACTCATGGAAGAGTTACTGCCTAGCAAGTTTGAAGTCTTGACTTCAAATCCCAGTACTGCCCAAAACAAAAGAAAGAAAAACACCTCTGAGATTGCTTGCTAGGCAGACACTCTATCACTTGATCCACAACCCCCAGCTCTGATATTGCTTTATTATTGTGACCATATATGCTTGAATCTGTTGATTTTAATATTTTGTTTATGCCAAATAGTTTATAAATCAGAAAATATTTTATAAGACTCCAAAGCCTGATATATATATATATATATATATATATATATATATATGTATATCCACATTTATGGATTTGTGGGTTGGCTCTTGAATGGAATATTAGAAGAAATACACACTTGTAAAAAACTATAATAAGGAAGTGGTAAGTTAGTATTTCTGGGGAACTGTCACAGAATAGGCACTCAACAAACATTTTTTGACTCGTGGGTGACTGCTAGACTCTGGCTAGATCCTAAAGATAAGCTGTATGAGTACCTCTCATCTCAAGATGCTCACAGGCCACTAGAAGACACAAGTGTAGCCTTGAGTGATGAAATGATTCCCCTTGAGAGTCTCCTTGCTGAGTCCTCCTATCATCCCTAGGCTGAACTGGTTACACAGTTACTAGGCAATCACTGTGTCTAGTCATGTCTTCTGGGAGTCTCTTAGAAACCACTGGGGAGGCCTTCTCTCTTCTTATGCATCTCTTCATTTCTCATCCTCTCCTTCCCAGGATCCATGTCTTCTCACTTTTTTCTAGATTCTTCTTTTGGGAGATTCCTGAGAAAGGATACATAGTGATAGAGTGTCTCTGAGGCCATCACCTCTCATGGAAGTTTTCATCTTCCTCATACTTATTGCTGTAATGGCAGCCCAGGGCTTTCACCTTGAAGTTGCTGGTGTCTTCTAAGAAGTTGTAGTTGTCTATATTTTAGTTGATCAATCTGAGGTGTTCTGGAAAATGTCTTTGCTGCTCAAACATGTGTTTCTGAAAATGTTAAGATTTATCTTTTATGTGCTAGAAGAAAAGTCGCCATGACTTGTATGAATCAAGAAGACATGCATACTGGTGATGGGGAGGGGAGAGAAAACACTACTGCTTGGTTTTCTCTAACAAACCTTTTCAGTCATCAATAGGTGTCCCAGGGCTTCTGCATTCTAGGCAAGAGCTATGGCACTGACCTGAACCTTGGCAGCATTAGACCTATTAACTGCATAGCTAATGTGTCTCCATGAAGGATAATTGACTCACTTTCTTTAGTAGAATAATGGATTGATGTACCTGAAAACCCTTCATCATGTGCTTGTAAGACTTTCATAAAACTTTGAGTATAATTTTACTATTTAGATAATAATATTAGGTGCTGTGACTGCTGGTTTAGTTGGAAATCAAGTACTTTTTCAGTTAGGCAGATAAAGAAAAAGGTTTGATTAAAAATGGAACAGGCGGGCTGAGCTGGTGGCTCATGCCTGTAATCCTAGCTACTCAGCAGGCTGAGATCTGAGGATCACAATTCTAAGCCATCCCAGGCAGGGAAGGCTGAGAGACTCTCATTTCTAATAAACTACTTAGATGTGGTACTATGGCTCAGGGGACAGAGTGCAGTACCAGCCTTGAGCACAGAGACTCAGGGACAGCACCCAGGCCCTAAGTTCAAGCAAGACAAACCAAAAATAAAAAAGAATAAGAAAAAAAAAAGGAACAGGAATTTGGACCCTAATGATTGCAACTCACAGATCACCTAGTTTAGGTGTTTATCTGCAGGGTCACTTATAGGCATTTTGTAAGAACCCATTTTCCATTTCTTGTCAACCTCCCTCCCCGACCAGTCCCAAATCTCTAGTCTCCAGCTGTGTTGGCAGAATGTTATCTGCTAGGTCCTGACCAGAGCTGAAGAATATCCCCACTCCAATGATCTCTGAGCTTCTGTAAATCACCTTGCTTGCTTGCTAAACTGTCACCTGCATGTGGTTCTGGCCAGTTTTGCCCCATGGAAGATCACAGCTGCTCTTAGTTCTGAGGTAGTCGCCGGCCGGCTAGTAAGACTGATTTGTTACCTTTGATGGTGCCTCCGGGGATTTCTCAATTCTAAGGATATTTCAATTTCAGGTACAATCATGTTCCATTATTACAGATGTCCTGAGCATTACCAGAGGTTTAATATCCATATCTCATGCTATTGAATGCCATTTGAACCACCTAAAAATTCCAACAGCAACAGAAATCTCACAGGGGTGGGAGAGGGTGTCACTTGGTAGACGGCTCTTGGTCAAGGGCAGCTGATCAATCCACTCACCCCCATTGGTGGGGGTATCTTTTCATCTCCCCTCAAATGCAAAACGTCAGTCAGCTGGGCTCTAATGCCCCAGCAAGGAAGAAATCACTATCTCCTAAAGCTACATCAGAATTGTTCTCATTATTAAATATTTTTGTGGAACAGCCCTTCCCCCCTTACTCCCCTCTTTCCATCCTTGGTCCTTCAACTGGAACACAGAGCTCTTTGTGTAGCATCCTCTATCACATGAATGTCCTTCAGTATTTGAAACTGGCCACTGTTTCCACTGTCCCATGACAACCTCTCACCTCTCTTGAAAGCTGGCTGTGCAATGAGCACAGGTTTGCATATTATAGTATTGTATTGTCCAGGAATCAATAGACAGTAGGACCCCAAAACCACTGATGAGCTGTGGTTAAAACAAAATTTTGAGTGAGAGAACAAACAGCTGATGTGTCAGGACTGTACCCGAGGTTGGGATCTCAGGGCACTGCCTTGAGTGCCAATCCGTATCAGCTTTTAAGCATTTTTGGCCAGAAGGGGGAGAGGGAGAGGACTCAAGCCTGCGCAGTTGGGCTCTTTGTCCATTTTGGCCAATGGTCTGCAGGGTCTTTTGTTGATGGGAAACTTAGGGAATAGAACAAAAGATGGGAGTGACTTGTTCAGTTAGTAGCAGAAGCAGAGTTATAGTTTGATTTTACAATTACAAAAACAAAGTTACAAAATCATCCATTATTAAAAACAGGGACTTTTAAGTTTTATATTGTCTAAGTACCTAAATCAAATATTATATTTTATCTTTAATTTCCATACCACAGTAGTAATGCACTTGGCATGCTACAAAGTAGAAAAATGTCCACTGTACAGATTGGGAGATAGAATAACAGGTTAAAATGACTTACTCAAGGTGGCACTATCATACAAACCTACTTCCTGCTCCAAAGTCAGGGTCTTTTTTTTTTTTTTCTACAATATTCCCTAACTTTTGTCCTGTCTTTCCCTCTCTTGATGTCTTACCATCTACCACTCTGCTTGTTTCCTATGGTAGGGCATCAATGCTCACAAGTTTTCATCTTCACTGTAGTTACATTCATCACCAAATGGCTTTGCAAGTCCCTCTCATCAACAGGTGGCTTGTGCCACTCCATTCTTGATGTCAGGTTCAGTAGAATAAGACAAAAATATCCTTGGTCCATCTCTGACCTCAGGCCCAGGAAACCTGCATATTTCCCCTTGGACCCTCAGCATAGGTTAGGTGACCTTTACACATGTGAGAGGGGGAAAAAATAGTTAATTGTTTCTAAATTATTGAGTTAAGGAGAACTTTGGTGACATTTGCGAAGCCATGGATTTCTCCAGCACTCAAAAAAGCAGAGCCCACCCCCACCCCCACCCCCAGCCTCCTGTGTTCCATTGATTTCATTACTTCAAAGCCTGTGGGGCCTCTGTGTCCCCAGTTGACGTGGATTCCCCCAATCAAAGGAAGCCATCTTCCTAACCAACACCCTGCCGGAAGCCCCTCCACTCCCGGGGGCCCCGCCCTTCTCTATCCCAACGTCCTCCGCGAGAGTCATCCATCCGGGGCTCTGAGATTCCTTCGTCCTCAGCTCGCAGGATGGTTCCCCTGAGGTTTGTCTGTCTTGACCTGGGCCCTGTACTCCAAGCCTCTCTCTGCACCTCTGGGGGTCCCTTTGTCCTCTCTGTCTCTCTGGCCCCGTGTCCTTTGACTTCCCCTGACCCTCCGTGGGGTCCCTCCTCCTCCGCCTCGTGCTTTGCTTCGCTCAGGGCCCTCGTGTCTTCCTGTGACCTCAAGGCCTGCCAAAGTGGCCACTGCGCATGCGCCCATTGCCGGTAAAGGCCTTTGTGGAGATGGAATGCCTGAACCCCGTGCGTCCACTGGCAGAGTTAGGGGTGTGTGTGTGTGTGTGTGTGTGTGTGTGTGTGTGTGTGTGTGTGTGTGTGTGTGTGTGTGTGTGTGTGTGTGTGTGTGCAGAGTTAGGGTGTGTGTGTGTGTGTGTGTGTGTGTGTGCAGAGTTAGGGTGTGTGTGTGTGTGTGTGTGCGCAGAGTTAGGGTGTGTGTGTGTGTGTGTGTGTGTGTGCAGAGTTAGGGTGTGTGTGTGTGTGTGCGCAGAGTTAGGGTGTGTGTGTGTGTGTGTGCAGAGTTAGGGTGTGTGTGTGTGTGTGTGTGTGTGTGCAGAGTTAGGGTGTGTGTGTGTGTGTGTGTGTGTGTTCGCGCGCGCGCAGAGGAGTTAAAGTGGGACTGGGAAAAGGGCTTTTTTTTTTTTTTTGGCCCAGACCGTCCCCCAACAAAGTTAGGGGACATCAGTGAGGACAGCAAAGTTTGCCAGGTTAAAAAAAATTGAGGGGTTCATTCGGAGAGGGTGCCCTTTCCCTCCCGGACCACCGATGGTGCGTTCCTCCCCAGCCTCAGACATGGAGCCCTTTCTGCCGCGCCAGGTCCACAAGGGCTTAATGAAGGGCCTCGAAGACCCTCCACCTGCAGCATGAGCCCCACAGGTGGAGGGACAGGCCGGCGGCGTCACGTGACGGCTGGGGGGACGGTCTGGGCCAGCCTTGCAGGTTCTAGAGGATGATGCACATTTTGCTTTGGTTTGTTTCCCACCCCCAAGTGGCCAGGTGTGCCAAACTCTAGGTGAGCTTCTCAGACCCGTGCTGAAAGGATGACCAATGCATGCCCAACGCCGGTGCCTGGTCCATCTGGGGGACCATTCTTCCAAGTCCTTGGAAATGAACCTCCTTTAGCATGCTGGACTGTGCCTTACTTTAAAGGTAAAGGTAATGTTTGGGGGTTATTTGTAGTTTTGCTTCTCAAATGGCATTGTCAAGGTATTTTTCTTAAACTGGGAATATGCTTTCTTTTTCTTTTCAAGAATTTTGTAAAAAAAAAAAAAAAAGTCTTTAAGGTTATATCCTATCATTAGGTCCTTGATCTGCTTGATTTTTTTTTTAATGGTCGGTCGTGGGGCTTGAACTCTGGCCTGGCCTGGGCACTGTCCCTCAGGTCTTCAGCTCAAAGCTAGTGCTCTATCACTTGAACCACAGATCCACTCCCGGTTTTCTAGTGGTTTATTGGAGATTAGAGTCTCATGGACTTTCCTGCCCCGGCTGGCTTTGAACTGCCATCCTCAGATCTCAACCTCCTGAGTAGTTAGGATTACAGGTGTGAGCCACTGGCGCCCGGCCACTGATTCTTTTTAAGAAATGAAAATATAATTGTATTTAAGACTTTGCTTAAGAGAGCCCTGAGTGCTCTGAATTAAGTTAGGACTGTGTCAGGAATTAGAGGACCTGCTTAAGCTCCCCAAAGCCCTGAAGCCCTTCCTTCCTTAGTAAGGCTTTGGGAGGGAAGGGACTGCCTTTGTTAAATGAGTTGGTGTTTCTGGTGTAATGAAAGTCAGTTGGTTCGAATTACAAAACAGCAAGTGAGTTTTCAGTTTGACTAAAAGGATAATTTTTTTTTCTTTTTTGATCATGGGGCCAAACTCTGTGCCTGCTATACCTCAGCTCTTCAGCTCAGAGCTAGCGCTCTACCACTTGAGGAACAGTGCTACTTCTGGCTTCTTCTGCTTATGTGGTGCTGAGGAATTGAACCTAGGGCCTCAGACATGCAAGGCAAGGACTCTACCACTGAGCTACCTTCCTAGCCCCTAAAAGGATATTTTAAGAAGAAACAGCCTGAACCATTCTAACTCATAACTAGTCTTCTGGTTAGAGCTTTCATAAAAATGAGTTACTTGTTAAAACCAAGTTTCACTCTCAGCTCATATGGGTTCCCTCTACCTAGAACATGCATAAATGGGATAATTTTTTATGTATTTTTTATTGTGAAAATACTGTACAGAGGAGTTACAATTACATGGGCAAGATAATGAGTACATTTCTTATCAAGCATTGTAGCCTCCTCCTTTGTTTCCCCTTCCCATCCCTTCCCATCCTCCCCCTGCCCCCCCAATCCTCCCTGCCCCCCTCACCCCCCCATGAAAGTTGTAAATTTCATTTTCTTTTTTTTATTGTGAAAATACTGTACAGAGGGGTTACAATTACATGGGCAAAATATTGAGTATATTTCTTATCAAGCATTGTAGCCTCCTCCTTTGTTTCCCCTTCCCATCTCTTCCCATCCTCCCCCTGCCCCCACCCCAATCCTCCCTGCTCCCCCCCCCCAGTACCAAAGTTGTAAAGTTCGTTTTCGACATAAGGATTTGTACATCTCATTGTTGCAATGGATCGGCCTGTATCCCTATTTAAACGACTTGTTTTTCCCCTTCCCCTCCACAAATTATACCGACATCAAATACAATGAAAGCAGGGGTTATACTGTGGGGGAGGGACATACAAAGCAACAAAGAAATAATCTTATAAATGTGTTAGAAACAATCACATGAAAGGAAAAAACATTTGAATACATATCTTAGGGTTCATTTCCCTAACATCAACTTATCTGACCTTTTCTGCTTGACTCAGACATATATTAGATATTGCAAATAAGGGAAACCATGGGACCTATGTTTCTTTGAGCCTGGCTTACTTCACTTAATATAATTTTTTCCAAGCCTTTCCATTTCCTAACAAATGGGGCAATGTCATTCTTTCTGATGGAGGCATAGAATTCCATTGTGTATATATACCACATTTTCTTGATCCATTCATCTATGGAGGGACATCTGGGTTGGTTCCATATCTTAGCTATAGTAAATAGTGCTGCAATAAACATAGTCGTGCTGGTAGCTTTAGTGTGGTCTTGTTTGTAAACATTTGGGTACATGCCCAAAAGTGGGATTGCTGGGTCATAGGGGAGCTCTATGTGGAGTCTTTTGAGGAACCTCCATACTGCTTTCCAAAGTGGTTGAACAAGTTTACACTCCCACCAACAATGCAGTAAGTTTCCCTTGTGTCCACATCCCCTCCAGCATCTGTTGTTATTAGAGTTCTTGATTTTAGCCATTCTAACTGGGGTGAGGTGGTATCTCAATGTTGTTTTGATTTGCATTTCTTTTATGGCTAGGGAGGTTGAGCATTTCTTCATGTGTCTATTGGCCATCCTTCTTTCCTCTTCAGAGAAGTTTCTCTTTAAGTCTTTAGCCCACTTATTTATTGGGCTGTTGTTTCTTTGAGGATTTGTTGTTGGGGGATTTAATTTTTTGAGTTCCAAGAATATTTTAGATATGAGACCCTTGTCTGTTGTATGGCTAGTGAAGATCTTCTCCCAATCCATGGGCTTTCTATTGATCTTGCTAGCTATGTCCTTTGCCATGCAGAAGCTCTACAATTTCAGCAATCCCAATAAATGGGATAATTTTTTACTGTGACTTTTAACAAAAAAAAAAATCAAGTTCTAAAATCCAATCCAAACTTAACTGCTTTAAGGATTGAGGATGGGGGAGGAGGAAGGCTGTTTTGGAACAGAATATTACCTGTGATTTAGTACAGGGAATTAGACTGAATCTTTACAATTAAACACACTTTCTTGTGCTCAACTTCCCGAGGACTGCCTGAGTGTTTATTTGGGAGTCATTTGCATAGGATGGAGTAGTTGGAAAGCAGTGTCTAAAAACTCTTCTAATGTAATTCCTTACATAGTTAAGCAATGAGGGATGTATCTTCTACAATTCATGTTTGTAGGCCTGTGTTTGCACTTGTTTTAATATTGGTAGAATTATAAGTTGCACACAAAGTGGAACCTCAGACCTGGAAAACTCGGAATGTTTTAAATCTAACTCAGTGTTAGATTTCCATGACTTGTTTTGTCACATGGAAAGCTTTCTAAAACTTGAGAAGTAGTATTGTGCACTCCGATTTTTTAAAAAAATTAAATGGCAGATTGGAGTCGATGCTTGCTTTTTGTTTTGGTATCATTTGGATTTGGACCACTTAGTCAAAAAGAATGCCTTGATTATAACAGTTAAGACTTTTAGACTATTTTATCATGAGGTAGTGCAGGTATTCTTTAATTTGGAATAAAGTTGCCTTAATTTGATCACTGCAGTGCATTTTATGTTTACAAATTCCATGATACTGGGCTTTTAATCTGCAGATGAGTAGCCATACTGGGTTTGTTTTTTTTTTGTTTGGTTTTTTTTTTGGTACACAATCACTTTTGGCTTAACACAGTCATGCAGAAATTCCTTTATAGGACAGAGGTATCTTTTCTACTAATAATTTGTCCCAGAAATTGCCTTAAAGACAACCATTTATATAGTCAGGTAAAAAATTCAATATAATATTTTGGGAAGAGAGAATGAAGAAAATTAAAGATGGATGGGGGTGGGGGTTATGCAGGGAAGCAAGTGTGATGTGATATCTTGTTAAATAAAGGTTGAAAGTTACCTGAGTTGCTGTGAACATGTCCTATGGCTGAAAGTTTTTGTTGGAAACTTTTGGTATATGCTTGTAATCTCAACACTCAGGGAGGTAAGGCCAGAGGATGGTGTTTGAGGCTAGCCAGGACTACAGAGTGAGTTCTGGTTGATTTAAAAGAAAAAAGACGGGCTGGGAAGGTGGCTCAGTGGTAGAGCGCTTGCCTTGCATGCCTGAGGCCCTGGGTTCGATTCCTCAGCACCACATAAACAAAAAGAAAAAAAGCCAGAAGTGGCGCTGTGGCTCAAGTGGTAGAGTGCTAGCCTTGAGCTGAAGAGCTTAGGGACAGCGCCCAGGCCCAGAGTTCAGGCCCCACCCCCCCCCAAAAAAAGAAAAAAGACACTAAATGTGAATACTTCAAAATATTTTACCTATGTGTGTGTGTATATGTGTGTGTGTGTGTGTGTATGTATGCGTGTATGTGTGCGCACGAGTCAATACTGGGGCTTGAACTCAAGACTTTGCATTTTCCAGTGGTTTTCCAGCTCACAGCTGGTACTTTATTGCTGGTGAGCCATACCTAGTCTAGATGGATTTTTTTTCTGGTTAACTGGAGATGGAGTCTTATAGATTTTTCTACATGGCTTTACTTTACTTCTCCAGGCCTCACTCTCTGGGGTAGGTTGGATTACAAATAGCTAGTCTTATACCATAGCTTTGTATCAAATTTTGGCTGGGAGATGGTGGGAGGGGTAACTGTAAGCTTGTTTTCTTTTTTGAGGGAGTGGGGTGGGAGTAGAGGAGGGTCAGAGTCTTGCTGTATAGCCCAGGCTGGTATCAAACTTCCTTTTGGGGGGGAGACGGGGGGGGGGGGCGGGGAAGGGACTGTTGGCTGTGGGACCAGTTCAGAGCCTATGCTCTGTCCTGGAGCGTCTTTGGCTCAAGTCTAGCACTCTACCACTTGAGCCACAGTGCCACTTCTGGTTCTTGAGTGGTCAATTGGAGATGCTCTCATCTCATGGGGACTTTTCTGCCCAGGCTGGCTTCGAACCATGATTCTCAGATCTCAGCCTCCTGAGTAGCTAGTATTACAGCCATGAGCCATGGGCATCTGCCTTGGGTCTCCAACTAGTGCTGCTTAGTGCTAGAGTTACAGGTGAGCATATGCCCCCTTTTCCACTTTGTTTGTTTAAGTGACAACTAATTAAATACTGAAAGGGAAGGCATTTTCATCTTCATGTAGTCAGAGTTGCCTGGGGCCTTTAAGTTGCTAGCAGACAACAATGTCACAAAAATATCTTCTATGAAGTGGGACTGAGGGCAAAGAATACTCAGTGGTCCAAGAATGTTTGGTAGGCCACACATGTTTTTCCTGTCCTTGTGCATCTAACTTCATTTGGCTCCTCAACAACAGTTTTTTTGTTTAGACCTTTTTTTTGGTTCCGGTCATGGGGCCTGAACTCTGGGCCTGGGGGCTGTCCCTCAGCTCTTCAGCTCAAGGCTAGCGCTCTACCACTTGAGCCACAGTGCCACTTCTGGCTTTTTTCTTTTTTTTTTTTTAATTTTTATTGTAAAGATGCTATACAGAGGGTTACAGTTACATGAGTGAGGTAATGAGTACACTTCCTATTGAACATTGTTACCCCCTCCATTGTTTTCACCCTACCATACCTTCCCTCCCTACCTTCCCCGAGGTTCTTTTTTTTTTTTTTGATTGTGATTAAGTGATTATATAATTTCCCGAATTTCACAGTATTGTGGAATAATGATGCTCATTTAAAGTCACAAGTTCATTCTAACTTTCCTGGAGCAAATTGTCTATCACAGTCTATAACATATAACGGTATTCACATTTTATACACCATACATATGATCAGCAGCTTGGGGATATTTAGTAGTGGTTCAACCAGATGAGTGGGAGTTCTTTGTTTCTTAAGTCCTGTTAGTTTTGTCGTATCACCTAACATTTTGGATTTAGCATCCACTTATCAGGGAGACCATGTACCGTTTGTCTCTTTGCTCTTGGCTTACCTCGCTCAACATGATTCCTTCTAGCTCCATCCATTTCCCTGCAAATGCCATTATTTTGTCATTTCTAATGGTTGCATAATATTTCATTGTGTATAGATACCACAGTTTTTGGATCCATTCATCTGTGGTGGGGCATCTGGGTTGTTTCCATATCCTAGCTATTGTGAACAGTCCGGCTTTTTTCTTTTTTCTTATGTAGTGCTGAGGAATCGAACCCAGGGAGGGCCTCATGCATGCAAGGCAAGCACTCTACCACTGAGCCATCTTCCCAGCCCCTTTGTTTAGACTTTCTAAGAGAGCAGCTCAGTATTTGCCTGGAATTTCTTTGGGAGAGCCTGAACTATTTGCATTTTTCTGGAGCACTCTGCCCTTGGAAAGTACCCAGGACACTGGCATCATGGGAATTTAGCTGGCTATCTTTCTATAGCTTTGGGGCTTCCAGGAATCCTTTTTGAAGGCAGTGTAAACCTCATAGTGATTGGGCAGAGCAGAGTTTTCATTTGGTAGGAAGACAGGGATTTGTCCCTTTTTTCCCTACAGCTGAAGACTCAACTTGTCTTTCATAGCAACAAACTGTGGAGACTTGCCCCAACCCCCAGGACTTCCCTTAGTGCCAGATAAGTACCTTTTTGTGTGTGTATATGTGTTGGCACTGGGGGGTTGAACTCAGGACCTTGTGCCTTTGACTTGACTTTTTCACTCAGTGATCGTGCTGTATCACTGAAGCACCACACCTTCACTTCCATCTTTTTGCTGGTTAATTGAGATAAGAGTCTTAGATTTGTCTGTGTACCAGGATCCTTACATCTCAGCCTTGTAAGTAGCTATGCTTTCAGGAAAGAGCCACCAGCACTCAGCAGTAAATATTTTTCTTGGTGCATGCAGAGTTCTGAAGTTGGTGTTATTCCTCTATTGTGAAGTAGAACACCAAGATGGACTTTGAAAAATGTTTATTTTGGTGTCTCTGAGCGTGAAGGCTTGTTTTCTGATGGGCAATTACCTACAAACACATTTAGGTGGGAAAGAGCTCTGCTGACAAGGACTAACAAAAATCAATTCAGTGGCCAGAAATGCTTGGCAGAAAAAAATTGTTATTTGCCTTCTAAGGAATACATGAAACATGAAGATGCACTTCTGTATATGAGTAATTTTTATGGTTCAGTCTTTTAAGAAAATACAACAATGGCATTGCTTTTTATGCCAATCAGGTGTGTGTAGTTTATGAGCTTTTGACTTTACTGCAAACATTGAGTCTTGACTTGAGCCATCTTTTTTTTTCTTTTAGGTTTGATAACAGCTAAAAAAAAAAACACCTGAAAGTAGGAAAGCAGAATTTTTTGGTGGGGAGGTGCTCGGGGGGATCATGGAGATCAAACCCATGATGTTATTCTTGCTAGAAAGTGCTTTGTCACTGAGCATCATCCTGGCCCCAGGCTTTTGATATTAAGCCTAATGCAGTTGGAAAGCTAAATCTCCAAGTCAGTTTCATGTCATTTAAACAAGTTGTACCTTAACACATTACTTATGTAACAGCTAAGTTTAGCAGTGTGTAGTAGTATATTCCTGTAATCTAAGCACTTGGAAAACTGAAGCAGTTGAATTAATGCCAGCTTTTGCTATATAGCAAAATTCTGTTTTTAAAAAAAAGTGTCTATATATGTGTGTGTAGAGTGGTGTGCAAATTTTTATGTGTTCTTTATTTCAGTACATATTCATTATAGGGGAAAGGAATTGAGTCAGTACTATGCCTGTGATTAGCTTCTGTAGACCCAGTCCAGTCTTGGTTCTGGTGACTGCTAAAGTGGCCCTGTGGTCAGTAATCACTAGGTCTGGAGGGAGGTGAAGATTGTGGGAATGGGAAATGAGTCTCAGCTTTCCCTTTTGGCACCTTTGAGATATCTTTTCTCATCTTGTACCTGCTGTTGTGGTCCTTCCCTTATTCAGTCTGCCTCTGTTCACTTATTTTTCTTTGGCTTGTTTGCAGTTGTAAGTATATCTCTGGGTTAATTGTAGATTGTTGTTCTCCAGTTTTATTCTACCTCCCTGTGCTCTTGTTAGTAGGGCACCTGGGCCTCAGATAAGACATGTTTAAATCTAAACATACTGTAATCCCCCTTACTTCAGATAAGGTTCCCATCCTCAGTCCCCAGTTGAGTCAAAGGTCTGGTTAGTCCCTGCCCTAGTTTTCACCCCTGGTTTTCACTTCTAGCACTTAGTTTGTTACTGCCCCTGAGTTTGTTAATGCTACCTTCTCAGGGTTTCTTGAGACTTCCTAGCCCTTAGCTGGGAATTCCCTAGCCCTTAGCCATTCCTCTAGGCTAAATTATGTATTTCAGGCATAGGCCCTACTATTCCCAAAAATTTGGGTCATCTCGTTGCCCCTACTGGAAATTGTGTACATTTTCCTTGGTCTGCAAGGTCAAATTAGTTCTTCAAGTTCTAACCTTGGCTGTCTTGCTTAGAGACGTTTTTTCTTCTCTGAGAGAATGCCTGGTAGTCTCTTACTTCACACTGATGTATATTATATAATTTAGCTGTAACATGTTTGTTTTGGCTTCTTACTTAAATTATAAATATATGGTTAGGAAAAAAACTGTCCTTGAAAACTGGTTCTTCCTTGTCCCCCTCCCTCCCTTTTTACCCTTTTCCTTCCCTTCCTCCCATTACCCATCTCTTTTGATCTCTGTCTTTTTTAAGTCTTTGCTAGGTAGACGAAACTATATGACCTCAAACTTGTCATACTCCTGTCTTAGCCTCCAAAATGCTGGAATTTTAGGTATATACCACCAAATTTGGTTTATATTTCAGCTTCCTGTATATTAAGAATTATCAGAGTCTTAAGTTGTGTGAAATTAGTTTTAAGTAGTATTATAAGCAAAGATCTGTGATGATTTAATTTCAATAGTTGATCAAAGTATCTTTTATTTGTTAAGTGGTTATTATTAACAGAGTGTACTTGTTGCTTTTGAAAGATTTAAAACTATGACTCCAGTGTAGATCTGGACACACCAGACAAAAAAAGAAAACAAAGCCCCCCAAAAGAACCACCAAAAAAAAAAACTATGATACACAGCAGAAAGGATTAAGTAGCTTAGAGAAGGATAAAGTTCTGTGTTGGTCATTGAACTGGGCCTTAAAAGGAGAAGAATCCCCCTTCCCCACCCTATGCAAAAGTTCAACCTTTTGGCAACAATGAAATAATTTTACATTTATCCAAATACCTAGTGGTTTCAGTAAATTCTGTCATGTTTCTGAATTTGCACTTGAACTTCTTTTCATCAGTTTATCTCATGTGGGGCATTCAGGCATGAAAATAGGGAAAATATCTATTTCTCTGAGTGGTGGTTGTGTAGATTTCACACTAAGGCTGACAGAAGGATTTTTGTTGTCATTTGAGCTACCACTATACATGTAGCACATTGTTACAGATGAATATTGTATAATATTGCTATAGACCAAATTTTTCTATCAGATTATATCTTTGCTTTTATAATAAGAGGAATTGTTGAAATTGGGTTGCAATTTCAGTTTTCCAAATTAAACACTATTCCTTTGATTTGTACCTCTGGGGACCAAATCCACACCTAAGCAAGTACTCCACTATTGACCTACATCTTTGGCTCTAAACCTAACTGCATAGATTTATGGTCCTGTATAAATACAGAGATCCATGGAATGGACTCCAGTGTAAGTTAGTATGCTTCATTTGATTTCCGTTTTGTGCCAGTCCAGGGGCTTTTGTTCTCAAGGTTAGTGCTCACCCACCTGAGCCACAGCTCCATGAATGGCTTTTTTGGTGCTTAATTGGAGACGAGTCTCATGAACTTTCCTGCCTATGCTGGCTTGGAACCTTGATAATCCTCATATTTTAGCTTTCTGAGTAGCTAGGATTATAGGTGTGAGCCTCCATGCCTAGCTGATTGTGTGTGTGTGTGTGTGTGTGTGTGTGTGTGTGTGTGTGTGTGTGTGTGTGTGTGCACATGCATGGGTGCTAATATGTGTCCTGCTGGAAAGTGGGAGACTTACTAGACTGAAATGCCCAACTACTGTGAGGTTTTATTAGATGTGTGTGCTACCCTTCACATGGAGAAAATAACTTTCAGAACACCCCAGACATCACACATGCATAAATGTTAATGATGCCAGGCTAATAAATCAACAGAGAAAGAATAGATTATTATTAGCCAATATAATTTTATAGAAATGATAATAGTATTACTAGATCTGGCGAAGTTCAAAGTTATGTCCCATCTGTTTTTTTTGTTTTTTCCACTCTGAAAGTGGAGAGACCCGATATAAAACATCATCTTTTACCTTGTGTTTCATCTTGGTTCTGATTGGGAGGGAAAAGTATAGGATCTTATTTCCTCAGGGAGGAGAGATAGAAGTGAATTGATTCAAATATCCCTGTCACTTCTGACTTTGTCAGGTAGGTTCTTCCCTGGGTTCAGAGGAGAGTGCTACCTCTGGTGTTGGGTCTCATGACCCCCTTACAGATCCCTTCATTTGTAAACTGCTATTGTCTCCAGAAGTTTTATCGAGACTAATTGTATAGATTTTTTTTTGCCAGTCCTGGGGCTTGAACTCAGGGCCTGGGCACTGTCCCTGAGCTTCTCTTTTGCTCAAGGCCAGCGCTCTACCATTTGAGCCACAGTGGCACTTCTGGCTTTTTCTGTGTACTTGGTTCTGAGAAATAGAACCCAGGGCTTCATGCATGGAAGGCAAGCACTGTACCACCAAGCCACATTCCCAGCCCATGTATAGTTCTTTGAGATCTAGAAAGATCTCAGCTCAGCGCTGGTGGCTTTTACCTGTAATCCTAGCTACTCAGGAAGGTGAGAATTGAGGATTGTGGTTCAGAGCTAACCTGGGAAGGAAAGTCTGTGAGAATCTTACTAATTAACCACCAGAAAAGCCAGAAGTAGTACTGTGAAAGTGGTAGAGTGTTAGCCTTGAGTGGAAAAGTTCTCAGGGATAGCACCCAGGCCCTGAGTTCAAGCCCCTTGACTGATCAAAAAAAGAAAATCTCCTTTTCTGCCTTGATGTTTTAATTAGTGTCATTCTTGGTATGACTTAACTTACAGTTCTGTCATTAGGGTGACATACCCTGTGATCTTCACTTCAATTTAGACATTGCCCAGCTGCTATGTGATCACAGTGAAGCTGAGTGGAGGGTAGGAGGAGAGGGGTAGGTAGCCCATTTCTCCTTGTGTTCTCTTTTCTTTGATGAAAGACATAATGGCTCAGGAGGTTTTTCTTAGTTGCTGTTCCTCACCAATCTGGAAAATAGGTCATGCTTTTGCAAATCTCTGCTTTTATTATACCAGAAATTTGATAAGTATCTCTTTTTGTCAGTTGTGAGGCTTGAACTCAGGGCCTGGGCACTCTTCCTTGAGTGTTTTTGTGCTCAAAGCCAGTGCTGTGCCACTTGAGCCACAGCATCACATCTGGTTTTTGAGTGGTTAATTGGAGATAAGAGTCTCATTGGGACTTTTCTGCCTGGGCTGGTTTTCTTCTTTCATTTGTTTTTTGTTTTGTCGGACATGGGGCTTGAACTCTCGGCCTGGGCACTGTCTGTCAGCTCTTCAGGTCAAGGCTAGCAGTTTACCACTTGACCCACAGTGCTACTTCCAGCTTTTTCTGCTTATGTGGTGCTGAGGAATGGAACCCTGGGCCTCATGCATGCAAGATGAGCACGTACCACCGAGCCACCTTCCCAGCCCTGCCTGGGCTGGTTTTGAAACACCATCCTCAGATCTCAGCTTCCTGAGTAGCTAGGATTACAGGCATGAGCCACTGGCGCCTGGATATGCATCCTATTTGAGAGGGGAAAAACCTTCAAGTTTTTCTGTTTACAACTATGATTCCCTCCATCTTGAAGTTGTTACAGAACTATCTTGGCTCTGCTTGTGAGGAAATTTCCTTGCTGGTTTGCTCAGTTAAAGTTTTGAAAGCAGCTAAATAAACCTGGCTTTACTGGGAAAGGGAAGGATCTTCAGTGATTGTATTTTGTAACTGTAGGGGGGAAAAACCTTTAATTAACCCTGTAAGTTTATTTTTTTAATTAATAAGTTTTTTTAATTGTGAAAATACCATACAGAGGAGTTACAATTACATGAGCAAGGAAATGAGTACATTTCTTATCAAGCATTGTAGCCTCCTCATTTGCTTCCCCTTACCATCCCTGTCCTCTCATCTCCTCCCCTCCCCCAACCAAAGTTGTAAAGTTCATTTTTCAACATAAGTCTTGTATATCTCATTGTTGCAGTGGGACCACCTGTACCCCTATTTAAACAATTTGTTTTTTCCCTTTCCCTCCACAAATTATACCAGCATCAAATACTGTGAAAGCAGGGGTTATACCGTGGGGGAGGGACATACAAAGCAACAAAGAAATAATCTTATAAATGTGTTAGAAGCAATCACATGAAAGAAAAAAAAACATTTGAATACATATCTTAGGGTTCATTTCCCTAACATCTGACCTTTTCTGCTTGACTCAGACATATACTAGTTATTGCAAATAAGGGAAACCATGGGACCTGTGTTTGTTTGGGCCTGGCTTACTTCACTTACTATAATTTTTTCCAAGTCTTTCCATTTCCTAACAAATGGGGTAATGTCATTCTTTCTGATGGAGGCACAGAATTCCATTGTGTATATATACCACATTTTCTTGATCCATGTAACCTTAAGTGTAGGATTGCATAAACAACATTTAGATACTTACATTGTTGCTATAATTCTGTGTCAGAGATGGTGTGGATTCATGACTTGCTGTGGGCCAGTGTGTGCAGGATCATCAGTTTGTACAGTGGTGGGGGCTTAGTGTCAGCTTCAGTTGTCCCTGGTGAGGCAGCAGGACAGGGAAGAAAAGGGAAGAGGGTGAGGGGAGGATCTGGTAGAATTAATAGATTACTAAGATGATGCATCTCTAAACCTAATGGGAAAGTTTTCTCTTAGGGTGGGTGGCTATGCAGGCTATCATTAGATTTACATACAGTCAATGGGGAAGCTTCTTGAGTACTATTTTGCTGGGAGGTTTTTCTGTAATCTGTGTGACTGAATTGCTTGCTACCAGCACAGCTATGTTTATTGCAGCATTATTTACCATAGCTAAGATAGGGAACCAACCCAGATGCCCCTTAGTAGATGAATGGATCAAGAAAATGTGGTATATATACACAATGGAATTCTGTGCCTCCATCAGAAAGAATGACATTGCCCCATTTGTTAGGAAATGGAAAGACTTGGAAAAAATTATATGAAGTGAAGTAAGCCAGGCCCAAAGAAACATAGGTTCTATGGTTTCCCTTATTTGCAATATCTAGTATATGTCTGAGACAAGCGGAAAAGGTCTGATAAGATGATGTTAGGCAAAATGAACCCCAAGATAGGGACACAAGTGTTTTTTTCTTTCTTGCTATTATTTCTAACATATTTATAAGGTGATTGTATTGTTGCTTTGTATATCCCTCCCATGGTATAACCCCCGTTTTCACTGTATTTGATGTTGGTATATTTGGGGAGGAGAAGGAAAAAAAAGACCAAATTGTTTAAATAGGGATACAGGTGGACCCATGGCAACAACAATGAGATGGGCAAAATGCTATGTTGAAAAACGAACTTTACAACTTTGTTGGAGGGGGAGTGTAGTCGTGGAGATGGGAGGGCAGGGATGGTAGTGGAAAAACAAAGGAGAAGGCAACAATGCTTGATAAGCAATATACTTATTACCTTGCTCATGTAATTGTAACCCCTCTGTACGATATTTCCACAATAAAAAACTTTTTAAAAAATAAAAAAAACAGGAGCAGGACCCAAAGTATTTCTGTCACATTCAAGAAATTGATTGTGAATATAGGATTGCTATTCATGTTTCAACTTCATTGGCTTCTCAGTAATGTCCTTGATTAAAAGCAGCTTTGTTCTCCTGATACAGAATCCAGCTGAGGATCACACAGTACATTTAAGCATTACCTTTCTTGAATTGCCTTTGATTTGAACCAGTTGTTAGCTTTTCAACCATTTTTTCATGCCAGTGACAACTTGGAAGAATTCAGGTGGGCTCTTGTGAACATGATCCACCTGGATTTGAGGAGGAGCTGGTTTGAATGAGATAGATCTGAGAAGTGGGGAGGAGAATCTTTGGAGTGGCCTTGTGCTTTGATCCTGTGAGGCCCTAGGTCAGTGGAAGCTGCATGGGAGGAAGCATTGGCTGAAATAGCTTGGCTGTGGCTGAGTTGCAGAAGCCATAGTGATTGCAGGGCTCTGGTGATCATGAAATAGGGAATGAAGGAAGAAAGGGGCAGGATATATAAAGAAAAGCGAGAAAACTCTTTCATGTCTAGGAATATTATGTATGGCAGCGCTGGTGCTATGTTTAGATAAGAAGAGGGAATTTGGAAGTGGCGCTGTAGCTCAAGTGGTAGAGCGCTCACCTTGAGCTGAAGAGCTGAGGGACAGCGCCCAGGCCCAGAGTTCAAGCCCCATGACCAACAAAAAAAAAAAAAAATCAAGAAGAGGGAATTTCTGTTGTGGATCTTGTGGCCAGGTTGAAATTTCTCACATGGAAGGCAGGTGCCTGTGGAATCGCCCTGCATCACATTTTACTAGCCTTAGATGAAGGAAAGTTTTTGCCTGTTGCTTGGAAAAGTTGAGGATGGTATCCTAGGGTAGAGTCTGGTGGATGCAGTTTAGGAAAGTTCATGGCTAACTGCAACCTTCATTGGAGGACAAGCCCTGAAGAGAGGTATTGGAGGAGTTTTTCATCTTTGTTTTGTAGTCTAGATGTTTCTATGTTCACTAACCACAAAAGGTCACTTCTGAATACTTCCACACAGGATTGTAGGAGCAAGATAATGTAGGGATTTCCACTGGCATAGAATTCTGTTCTGCAATGTGTCTTTACACTTTTCTTTTGCTAAGAATGAGCAGAGAACATTTACATGTCAGGGTGTGTCTGGGACACAAGCTCTTTTACAGGTAGAATGGAGTTAGGTGCTATTAAGTTTTCAGTTTTGTAAACTGTTCATTAATAATTGTTGTCACATGCTTGAGACCAGTACTCTTATTTGGTTTCTTTGTCAGGAGATTTGGGACTATCACATCCTTCAAAGATTTTTTTTTTGCTGTGTTTTGAGAAATGGGATCAGTCAGAAATATAGTCTATTTCCTGAAATGTCACTTGGCTAGGATTTCTTCTCATCTTACTCTGTCTTAATAGAATGTGCCACATAGCAGGCATTTTTTCTTTTAGATTTTTTTTCTTAAAAATTTTTTAAGGTAACAAAAATTAAAATATGTGTCCTTGGACACATATTTTATGAAAACTTTGCTATGTCATTTTCAACATCTGTAAAATAGGGATTAGCACGTATTCTTGCTGTTGACAATATATGTACCTAAGGTATGTCTACAAATGGTAATGGGTAAGCTGGTAGCTAAATTAAATCACAGCTGCTTTAAAAAATTTTTCTTTTGCATTTTCTTTAATTATTTCCTTGTTATATTTTAGTATTACTAGACTACATGCATAATATTAAAGGGTTTCAATCTGCATAGGTATGTACAGTGTACTTGGAACAAATTTACCCCCTCTCTCTGTCTTTCTTCTTCTCTCTGGGTTCACTGGGTGTTCACTGGGTTTCATTGTATTATGTACTTTGATTCTCTTTATCTCCAAATACCTTTTACCTTCTTACCCCCCCTGCTGACCCCTTCCCAGACAAATACTCCTTTTATACTGATGTGGTAATCATCATCAGCATTATCATCATCATCATCATCATCATCATCATTATCATCATTTTTTTAGGTCTAGATTCTACATATGAATGAACACAGGCTATATGTAGCTTTAAAATGTTTTATTTTAAAAATTTTGCTATTGTTAAGTAGCTGTATGAAGAGATTACAGTTCCATAAATCAGGTTATGAGTACAAAGCTTCTTGACCATGTTACCCCTTCCAGTGTTATCCCTCCCCTATTTCCATACCCATCCACCCACTCACAAGTTAGGAGTACAAAGCTTCTTGACCATGTTACCCCTTCCAGTGTTAATCCCTCCCCTATTTCCATACCCATCCACCCACTCACAAGTTACATATTTTATTTTTTACATAGTTATATTTAGCTGAGTTTGGGTTATTTGAACATGGTCTACAGTTCCACCCATTTTTCTGCAAATGACATAATTTCATTCTTTGTGGGTGAATAATACTTCATGGTCTATATTTACCCATTCATTGATTTTTGGGTCACCTAGGCTGATTGTATAGCTCTGCTATTATTGTGAACAGTGGCACAATGTACTTGGGTGTGCAGGTATCTCTCTTGTGTGTTGATTTACAATATTTTGGATTACTCAAGTACAGCAAGGGAAAATGTGGTCTAATTTTTAGTATTTTTAAAAAATAATTAATTTGCTTTATTGTTATAGAGGTGATGTACAGAGGGATTACAATTACATGAGTCAGGTAATGAATACATTTCCTTTTGTATAGCGTCTTCTGTTAGTATTTTGAGGAACCTCCATACTGATTTCTATAGTTGTTACACTAGTTTACATTCCTATCAACAATGGGAGAGGGGCCGTCCATACTTCCTTTCTCCCGTGTCATTACCAATATTGATTGTTTCCTTGATGATTGCCCTTATGACTGGAGTGAGATGGAATCTCAATATAGTTTTCATTTGTATTATTTTATGGCTAAGGATGTCAAACATCCCTTCATGTATTTATTTATTGGCTGCTTATGTTTCTTCCTTTGAGAATTGTCCCTTCAATTCATTTGTTCATTTATTAATTGGATTATTTGTTTAGTGTTTACTTTTTAGCTCTTTGTATATTTTGGATATTAATCTTCCCATCTGTTGAATATATTCAGTAGAGAACATCTGCTAAAGGTATTTGTTGAACAGTATCTGTGAAGACCTCTCCCATTCCAAGGGTTGCTGCCTCTTGGTTGTGGTAAATGTTTCCTTTGATATGCAAAAACTGTTTAATTGGAGTCAGGCCCATAGTTTTTGCTCTTAAGTTCTTGGGCATTGGAGTCCTGCTTAGAAAATAGTTCCCTATACCTATGTCTTCCAGGTTTTTCCCTGTGTTTTCTTGTAATAGTTTTCTGACACTGTATGTTTAAAGGTTGTATGTTCTTGAAGTACTTTTTTTTCCTCATTTGGCCAAAAATTACAAGGCAGTAGGTGTGCGCAGTTATTTCTGTCTTTGAATTGTTCCATTGGTCTTTGGGTACCATGCAGTTTTTGTTACGTATAGTTCCTGTAATATAATTTGAAGTTCAGTACTTTGATTCCTCCAGCATTGCCCAGGATTACTTTGTTATTTGGGATCTTTGATGTTTCCATATGAATCTTAGGGCTTCTTTTTGTTTCTGCAAGGGATTTTGTGTCTGCATTAAGATTTGGATGGGATTTACATTGAATTTGTGTATTGCTTTTGGTAGTTTAGGTATTTTTATGATAATCTTCCAGTCTGGGAAGTCTTTTCATTTTCTGGTGCTTTCTTTAATTCCTTCAACCTTTTAGTTTTCATTATAGAGGTCTTTCACTTTCTTATATTAAAATATGTTGAAGTGACTGTTGCTTTATGTAAAATTTCCATACAACATATAGCCACTTCCTTTTATATAAGTTAGACTCTTTAATTGCATTTAAGCTGGTTGAGACTTGAAACTTACAAAAAGCAGTTTTCTATCTGTTTTTCCCCCACCAAGCTACATATACATGTCTTTTGTTCTTGCTATCTTCAGTGTCAGTGGCAAAAAAAAAAAAACTGGGATAATTACTAAATAAAAGTATTTAGAATTTGCTAGGAAAGCAGTCTGTTGGCATTGGAAACTGCATGCATGCAGTATAAGTTGTGGATACTATATTAGAGAAAAGTGATTCCATGAATTATTTTTTTAGCTGGTGATACAACAGTATACTAATGGTTATTGTACTAAAAAATGTGAGAGAATATTAGTTCTAGTTCGTAATAAATAACTATCAATATCCTAAATTCATACTACACACTGAAATGGGCCAGTCAAAACTCTGTACTAGAATGGGTAGATACCTTCATTATATTCAATGATACATTCATGAAAATAATGGAACCATACAACTTGAAAATATGTGTGGGGTTATGAAAGATGAAGAACAATGGAAGAGGTGACATTGATCAAGATGAATTGTATTTATAAACAGATTTGTTGAATTGAAACCCCTTTGTACGACTACTTAAAGATAATTTATTCCTTTCCTTGTTAATGACAAAACAAAGTACTAGACTGTATGCACATACCTCCTCTCACTATCCTGTCTTTTTTGTTATTTTTTTGGGGCGGTTGTGTGCTTGAATTCAAGGCATGAGCATTGTCCCTGAGCATCTTTGTGCTCAAGGCTAGCTCTCTACCACTTGAGGCACAGCACCTACTCCAGTTTTTGAATAATTAGGGATAAGAATCTCACGGGGACTTGTCTGCCTGGTCTGGGTTTGAACCATGCTCTGGATCTCAGCTTTCTGGGTAGCTAGGATTACAGGTCGGAACCACCGCCGCAGGCCATATCTGTCATGTTTTTGAAATAGTCTTACACGTGGCTCAGGCTAGCCTGGAAGCCAGTGATCGGCATCCTGGGATTATAGTCATGTACCCCCGGACGCTCTTCACCTGGACTTTATTTTCAGGCAGTATTTGAAACTTTTGTAATTGACTGGACAAGAGCTGTAAGGCATAAATCTTTCCTTGGTGGGGGGTCAGTGGGGGTGGGGGCCTGGAGCGGTGTCCCAGAAGACTGAGCGCCCGCCTGCACGCATGCGTACCTGCGTAAGTGCGCATACGCAAGGGGAAGGCCGGGATGTGGGACTGGTTGGCTCGGGGTTGGTCAGAGGGTGCGGAGGCGCGCACCAGAGCAGTGTGGGCAAGATGGCGGTTCCGGCGTTTTCCTGGCTTGTCTCAGCCATGCGCTGAGCACCGATAAGGAGGAGGCGGTGGGCCTGTGTTTTGGGGTGCCGGAGGAGGAGGAGGGGAGTAACTCCAGTGTTGCAAGTACAGGAGAGGAGATGGGCGCAGTGGCTGTGAAGGCCCAGTCGGCCGAGCCGTCCACATTCTCCCCATCGTCATCTTGCGGAGTGGGATGGGAAGAAGGCCCGGGTGGAGACCTCCCCGAACCGCTGTCTGCGGCCTTGGCGGTGCTCTCCGGTGCCCCACGCGAGTGGTGGGCTGGTGCCCTCCTACCCTCCCCTCGCTGTCCGGCCGTCCCACGTTGATGTGCGCGCCCAGGCTGCCCACCAGGTGCTGGCTCCAGGCTTCGTTGGGATTATCGTCTCCTGTTTCGTGGAGGATAAAAACACGACTACTGGCCATAGCTTACACCTGCTTCCAATCCGCCCGCGCCCCAAGGAGCTCAGAGTATGAGAGAGTCCATGTTCTGACTCATATGGAACCTCGTGCCTCGAATCGCTGATGCTCCTGCCCAAGACCCTGCGGGAGGAAGAACCGGCCTCCTCTAAGAGGAAGTGCCTTCTTCCTGATCAGGTCTCAGTAACCAGGACCTGCAGTCTCTGTTTATGTGGATCATGTGTGTGGTCAGGTGTCTGTTGTCAGCGATCAGAGTCGAGCAAAACCAAGAGTTTTTGCAGGAGTTGACCCAAGAGAAGAAAAAGCTTATGGAAAAACTTTCTTCTCTAAAATAAAAAAAGTTGGTACCCAATATGCAATTACCATATGGAGGATGCATTTTCAAAGACTTCCCAAAAAAGCCAGAAGTCATCGGAATTGTATCGGCAGTAACGTGGAACTAGAAGGAAAAAAGATGCACACAAAGAGGCTGAAGCAATTGGTATCCACAGGTCAAAGCTCCAAATCTTCAACCTAAATTTTACATCTCTATAAAAGTTCTCAGAATTTATCATGGATTTAAGTACAAGATGTAAAATTGTAAAAAAAAAAAAAAAAAAAAATAGGAAAAGATCCTGGGGAAATTATTTTCAATGTTTTTTGGACTTCAAAAGCACAGTGTATAAGAAGAAAAACTTGGTATTTGACTTCATCAAAGTCAAAATGTTTTGTTCTGCAAAAACAATTTTAAACACAAGCTACATATTTAGAAATTATTTGCGAACAGTGTAGTGTCTCATCAGCATGGAAAACAGCATGTTGAAAACTTTCTAATTAAACTTTAATTAGAAAATGTGCAAGAATTTAATAGGTATGTCACTGAAAAGAAAATATGAATAGCAAGTGAGGACTGAAAAGATGCTGCACTTCATAAGTCATAGGGAATTCAAATTAAAACCACAAAGAAATACGGCTTAACACATTTATCAGAATGGTTAATGGGAAGATAATGAAAATACCAAGTGTTATTGAGGATTCACAATGGTTTCTCATCTATTGATGATAGTAATGTAAAATAGTATATCTACACTGGAGAAGAGTTTGGAAATATCTCTATGAAGTTAAACATGGTTACTCTGAAACCCAGCAGTTGCACTTCTGAACATTACATCAGACAAATGTAAACCAGTTTTGGTACTAAAAATCTGTACAGCTTCATGGAATTTTTATTTGTAGAAGTCCTAAACTGGAAACAAACCAGATGTCTTGTAATGGGTAAATGGCTAAACAAATCAGCATTCTCATGGACGGCTGCTCTGTGTGGAAAAGGAAGAGACTCTTAATAAATACAACTTAGAGAGACCTTGGGGGTATTTTGGTGAGTTTAACAAAAAAGTCTCAAAGGTTATATACTGTGTGATCACATTTGTATAACTAAAATGTCAAAGTTAAATGAACAAAATTAGTGGTTGCTAGGTACAGTGACTAGGTAGGGTGCAGCATTTGTAAGACACAAGGAGCTCATTTGTGCAGATGGGATTGTCTTGTATCTTGATTGTAGTGTTGAGGATGTGAATCTATACCTATGCTATGACTGTATAGGTCTTTATAAGCCTGTAATCTACTTAGTATTATATTGATACTATCTTGGTTAAGGGTGTGTAGAGTTCTGTAATGTTTTTGGAACTTTCTATAGGTTTATATTGAAAAAAGTTTTAAGTAAATATTTTTTTAAAAACCCAGCAAAACTCCTGTGTATTAATTCCCTTGCAGTGTTGCTTGTCTAATAACCATTTAATTTATGATAAGATGGGTACCTTGACTGTAGGATTTTCTCTTGTCCCCATTAGTCCCATTCTCATAGTATGATATGAATCAGAACTGTTATAGGTATTTCAAGTTTGAAATACCTGGCAATTGATATTTGGTGTTTGGTGGTGTTTTGTTTGGTGGATTGTTGGGCTTGAACTCTGGACCTGGACATTGGTCCCTGAACTTTTTCACTCAAGGCTGGCTCTCTACCATTTTGTACCGCAACTCCAGTTCCGGTTTTCTGGTGGTTAATTGGAGATGAATTTCATGGTGACTTTTCTGCCTGGGTGTGGCTTGGAACTGTGATCCTCAGCTCCCAGTGTCCTGAGTAGCTAGGATTACAGGCGTGAGCCACTGAAAACCCGACAGGTGGTGGTGTTCTTTGGCACAATTTTGAGATGTCGTAAATCATTTTTGGGTGTTGTAGTAATGTTTATTAAAAATGAAGTTCCTGTAGCACAGTAACTGTATGTTCCTAGGAATGAGTGATATATAATAGCCAGCAATCATAATAGCTAATATCCCACATGGCCCCCTTTATCACTTTTGAGCAAATTATTTTTTGTTTATAGAATATTCTACCAATGAATAAATATATAAACTGTTATGTCTGTGTCATTGTTTACTCCTGCCCACTTTGAGTTTTTGAGAGAGAGTGTCATTATGCAGCTCAGGCTGGCCACAAATGAGTTCCTGCTGTCACTAACTCATGCTGGTGATTATACATGTGCATCACAATGCCTGCCTATTTTTATGGGAGAAATGCATCTCAATATAATGGCTAATATTTTTCAGGAAAAAGGTTTTGCTTCTATTTTTCCTCTTTCCCTTTATAGCTTACTTGTTTTGGGAGGGAGGCATACTGGGGATGAATTCAAGGCCTTATATTTGTTATGTAGGAGCTCTACCACCTGAGCTATGCCCATGTAGTTTTTTTGGTGGTTGTGGGGCTTGAACTTTGGGCCTTGGCACTATCCCTCAGCTCTTCAGCTGCAGGCAAGCGCTCTACCACTTTACACATGGTGCCACATCCAGCTTTTCTGTTCACATGGTGCTGAGGAATCCAACACAGGGCCTCATGCACTCTACCACTGAGCCACATTCCCAGTCCCTGTAGTTTATTTTTTAAGAATTTAATTTTTATTGTTTGGTGCCAGTTCTGGTGCCTGAACTCTGTGCCTGGGCCCTGTCCTTAAATGTCTTTTGCTCAAGGCTTGAGCCACAGCTTTTTGGTAGCTTGTTGTAGATAAAAGTCTCATGGACTTTTCTGCTTGTGTTGGCTTGGAATTATGATCCTGAGATCTCAGTCTCCTGAGCAGTTAGGATTATAGGTGTGAACCATTGGCACCCAGCTATATTTTTGTTTTTTAAATACTGTTAGGAGCTGGACAACAGTATCTAACGCCTGTATCCTAGATACTCAGGAGGCTTAAACCTTAGGATTACTGTTTGAAGCTGGCTTGGGCAGGAAAAAAAAATCTATTGAGACTCTTATCTCCAGTTAACCACCGAAAGGTCAAGAGGGGAACTGTAGGTCAGGTAGGTTGTAGAGCATCAGCCTTAAGCCAAAAAAGTGAAGGGACAGTGTCCAGGCCCTGAGTTCAAGCCACAATAATAGCACAAAAAAACTCCAAACAAACCAAAAGAAATAAAACTACTAACTATAGGAAGACTTACTAGAAGAAAAGGTGAATAAATGCCAGTAGGGGTTTGTTGTTTGTTCTAGATGCTGGGGACCAAACACCACTTAATATACTTAATGCACTTAAATCCCACTTACTACAACATGAAACATAGTCTTTGGGATCTGGAAAGAAGATATGAGCAGATATTTTTTCTGAATTGGTATTCTATATAGTCTATATATTCTCTCTCTATATTATATATATATATATATATATATATATATATATATATATATATATATACACACACACAGTATGTTTATGAATCTTGAACTGATGTGGAAGGGATATCTAGAACAGAAGATTTGTCATTTTGGCAGGCATGTTGCATGTGGATTTCTGTTTTACTGGTGAAGGAGGGAGGCTGGCCAGGAGTGTATGTGAGAGCTATGCTGCTCCATATCTTAGATTTACTGTTGCTTGGCATGCCTTCACATCCTACCTTCTCTGTTATTCTTTTCTGTAAGTTTGCTGGTAGACATCTTATTCTTCCCAGTGTGTGTTTTGCCAATGGCTTCACCTCTTCATGTGAAGTCCTTTTCCACCCTTCTAGTAGACTCATGAACTCATCTTTAACACTCATATTCCTCTACAGAATTTCTAGAGGTACCTGGTTCTTTACTTTTTTATTTCCTTTTGTTGCTTGCATGCTAGGTAAGTACTCTACTACTGAGCTACACTCCTAGCTCTATTTTTTCTATTGTTTTTTTTTCTGTCCTTTTTATACTTCTTTTAACATTAGCCCTCCTGCAGGCTGCTCTTCTTTTATTTTTTTGTTGTACAAGCTTGTACAGTATTCTTGTCTCATCTTAAGAAATTTGCTTGTCAGTAATATTTTGTCAAATTACTGGAAATATTTTTCATTTTTTCCTTTTTCTTTCCCACATCTGATTAATCAACAAACTCTTAGTCATCTTACATTTTCAATATAGCAATAAGTGATATTCTGAAATATGGTATCTTTAGACAGTTTCATCATTGTAGGAACATCAGAATGTACTTAACATAAGCTAATACTACTGTGATCTCACTGGGTCATATAACCTTAGGGGAGACCACCCTCGTGTCATTCACCCAAGCAGTATTATGTGGCACAGACTGTATGTCTAGATTCCTCCATGTCTCACCTCTTCTCAAGCTGCCCTTGCTCCATGCCTCTGTAATTGCTACCTTGGTGATTGGTGCATCTCTTGACAGGCTTTCCTACAGGCTTTCCTCAGTAGGGCCAAAGAGATTCCCTGCTTTAGACCTGTTCCTGATGCCTGGATTACAAACATAACTAAGAGCGCTTCTGTTGGCCTACAGGTGTCTTTCCTGTCACATTCATCTCTTTTCAGGCCAAGCAGCTTCCTGACTCAGGACTTTGACAATATCCTTTACTTCCATTTGGAACATGGCTTGGCTGACCTCCTTTACCTTACCTCCCTTACTCAGATGTCACCTTCAGTACCGTCATCCCTGATCACTGTTGGTTATACACTGTACTGCCTCCTCTTCAGTGTATGCCTGTACTGTCTTCTTCTCTGCTTCATTTTTTGTTTTGTTCATTGATATTTGTCTTCACAAAGACAAGCATCATCTGTTCATTTCATCAACTCAGGACAGAGTACGTCCTCAGGATCTGTGGTTCCCTGAATGTACTTTACTTGCACCTGTGTTCACCGTAAGCCTCTTGGTCTGACTGGGGTGATGGAGGATGGAGGAAGGTCACTGAAACATCAGCTTTTAAAAAAAATTTTCCAGCCATACATGTCTCTGGAGTATAGGAGACAACTTCACACTGGGAGTGCTCATGGATTTCAAGGCAGGAGAGGCCAAGCTTCCCAGGAAAAATATGTTAAATAACTGGCCTTATTTCACATACAGTTCAAACTTAACAATGAGTTGAGAGGGGCCCTGTGCTCTCTGGTGCTGCTTTCCTTGCTCCCAGTCTTGACTTTGTTTTCTTTAATGGCAGGGGTGGTAGATGCTTGCTCACGAGCTAGGATAGGTATTGCTGAGCTGTGCTTCTCTGTGAGACACAGAGTCTGGCTCTCACTGTGCAGCATTAAGAAACTTCTAATATCATTCTGAAAACAAAACCTACACGAAGACATGTGCTTTACTCTTCACTGTGTCTAAGAGTCAACAACACTGAGTTAGGCGCTGATTACATTTTCTTGCCAGTTATAATTCCAGGAACCTTGTTGTGTACTGCTCTCTGGGTAGTATGTTCAAGTGATTAAATTTGGGGTTATGATGTAGTGTGATCATGCTTTGAAATGAGGAGTAAGTGAGCATCCCAATCCCTGCCTTCCGATTGGTACAATCCTGGTGATTATCTAACCTCAAAATTCCATGCACTGGATGGAGTTGGGGACAGTAGACCAAGCACACAGAAGATTTTGGCTTTTCAAGTAAAATGTGCAAGACTGGGTGGACTTGCACAGAGCCAGTAGTACCACTTTAGTTCCTTGGGACTTTTGGAATAGTTGTCCACATATTGAACTCTATTCTTATTCGTTCAGAAAGGCCACTGAAACCAGGAACTAGGACTGCCAGGAAATACCTTTGGAAACTTAGTATGTTGCAAGGTAGAGAAAAGGTAACAGCAAAAGTGCTGGATTAGATGCTAATTGTTGTGTTTTGTTTTTAAACTCCTTTTTTTCTCGTTGAAGTGAGATTTACTTTCTCTTCTGCCTGTTAAACCTTTTCATTTTTTTTTTTTTAGAAAAAGCTATTTTAATCTAATGAGACCGATCTTTTACTCCTGTGGAGGAGATATAATAGAAAAGCTGGGGGTACCATGTAGTTGGTGAGGTGCTCCACTGTGGTTATTCATGTCACCTGAATGTGCTCCCCTCTTTGGACACCAGCTTTAAACACAGCAGATGCCAGCACCTCATAACCATTAGCCAAGGTTAACCAAGTCAGAGTCAGGAAATTCAAACTCATAGCACCTGTGACTGGTGCACGCTGTCCACACACATATCAAGTTCTTTCAGCAGAGACTGACATGCCTGCTCACATTGAAGCCCAGTCACTGTTGCTGTAGGAACTGCAACTTTGAAGTTCCAGACTTCGATGTGATTAAAGTCTTAATCTTAAAATCCCTCTGTGTATCATAACATTTTTTGTTTATTTGTTCTGTTCATTTGTTCATTTTGTTTCTGCTATTTTTACTTGCAATGAAACACTGAGCAAATGGTGTTTCTATCAGTACATAACCATACGAAGTGCATGTGTATATTATGTAGCTTTATGCAAAAATCATGCCCTGGCAGAATTATATTTGGCCTTTCAAGTTAAGTGCATAAGGCTACTAGCCAGATGTTTATTTCATCAAGGACAACAAAAGCAGCAAGTTTTCTCTTGTAGTACAATCATGGACACAAGTTATATTATGTAAAATAGAGGCTCTGCCATAAAGTTTTAAGATATAGGGTACAAGAAGGGAGGTGATGAGCAAAATCGTCCATAAATGAAAGTAATTCCACATTGTTACCATACTCCATGAAACCCTGAGATGAACAGTAGTTCTTAAATGCCTGTGCTTGGATCCAGAACCCACCAGGACACTTCAGTAGGCTTCCAACTGGCTCATCATCAACTTCCTGCTGTATTCATAGGCCAAAAATAGTGAGCCATTGGCAGGGAATGCTCGAATCATAGTAGGTTTCAATCCAGAATATAAGGCTGTTATTCCTAGGAGACAAAATGGTGATCAAAGACTGTGACAATCCCCTTCTTAGGGATAGTCATATGCTATAAAACCCAACAAGTGAAGAAAGAATTTATTTCCAGGTATCCCTAAGGAAAATAGTCAAAACAAGACAAGGATCAGGCTTTCTCACAAAGGTGGTTCATGCTAGGGGCAAAACAGATTAGTTCCATGCCTGGCTAACTCCTGGGAAATGGATGGCGCAGCACGAAGGCCTGCTATGGCCAGAAGGAGGTAACTGGAGCCATAGGTGACAGCAAGAGCACCAACAGTGAAGGCTTTGAGGATGGATTGGATAAGGGAAGCATGTGTACTTTATAAAACTATAAAGTGTCATGCAAACTTAAGGAAGTTGAGGTTACTAGTATTAAATAGATTTAGTGTGTTATTGGGGACATGAATTAAACAATTCATGTGTGTGTGTGTGTGTGTGTGTGTGTGTGTGTGTGTGTGTGTGTACCAATACTAAGGCTTGAACCCAGGGCTCTCTTAATCTGATGGCTTACAAGTTGCATTGGCCTTCCAATTCCTATTGGGACAACCAACAAGACTGCCTTTTGCAGGAACAGAGCAGATGTATTCATTGTAAATCATTTAAAATAAATTGATGTTACTAGAGCTATGGTTTATGTGATAGAGGGTCAGCTTTAAGAACAAAAGAGAAAGCAACAACAACAAAAACCAATGTGAGGCCCTGAGTTCAAGCCCCAATATGAGAGCATGAAAAAAAATCAATATTCAGAGGAAGATGGCTATACATCCCAATGGTTTCCAAAGTCTCCATATACATGTAATAAATACTTTCAGGAGCCAAAAGCACATGAGCCAAAAGCAAATATTGGGGAGAAACTCAGCCAGAGAAATGTGAGCTCACCTATGGCTGCACCAGTTTCCAATTCTTCCTCATGTTGTCATAATTGAGTTGATATTCATGGCAGAAAGTTGGACCTCCTATTGTCTGGCCTCAGTCCCTCCTGCTGTTGGAAATTTATTCTCTCTCCTCAACCTCCTTTTCCTTGGAAAAAGAATATACATGGGAACAAAAATGTGAAATCAGAAATCAGAACAAAATTATTGATAAAGGGAAAAATCTCTTGGTAAAGAAAAGGTAAAAGCAAGGATGAAGTCAGTTAGCCTTTGTCCTTTCTCCATCCTTGGTAAAAAGAAAAGAACATCTCTCCTTCAGTCAAGTTAACCAAGCTGGTAGCTTTGTAGAAGGCTACTGACAACTTTGAGGCTCTATTACCAGCTGCATTGGTTGCTGTATTAGTCAGGAGCTTATAATGAAAATAATGTCTGTATTAGTGTCAATAGCATTGGTAGTATTGTTCATGCTGACCAAGCCAGGATTATGTTTTGCCTATGCTCCTGTGACTCAAGGTATTTGTTTTTGCAATGTTTTGCTTCTGTAACCTTGGTTGCTTGCTTGCTTGCCTCAGTAACAGGGCCTTAAGCCCACCAACTGAAGACCACCGCTGAGTGGTCCCACTATGAGTGGCTTATTGCAAATTATTATGTATGATATTTACCATAAAGAACAAATGAATTTAAAGGTCATATAACTGTAACCAATAAAAATGTGCCAAACCTGCCTTGCATGGCTCATCTATGTAACTCTATGTAATGTACCCCTATAAAAATGCATCCTACCCCGAGCTAAGGCCATTCTCCTACATTCCTGGTGGTAAGAAGTGGTCGCTGCACGCATGGTGGTAATAAAGTTCCTAGCTCCTTTAACTGGATGTCTTGGAGTCTCTTTTGGATCTGGGATATAATAAATGGAGACCCCAGCGAGATCCAGGACCCCAGGCCTTGAGCTCAGGGAATTTGGACTGGCATCAGGTCGGGTCGCTTTCTAGGGGATGACCGCAGAGAGTTGTTGTTCTGCTCTGGGCAAGCATAGCTGTGACTGTTCAAGTCCTTTCCCTGAGTCAATGCTGGCAGGATCTTTGGCCTTAAAAGCCTCTAGAGGGAAATGGGAAAGCCTGGCGTGGTGTAGTGGAAGGGGCAGAGGGGAGGCCATATGTGGCAGAACTCCCAGCCCCAGGGGAGATTGGGATGCCTTTGCCCCATGGGAAGCTGATTCGGGTTCTTAACCTGGAGCCTGGCCTCACTTGCGTTGTTTATTTGTTCTGTATGTGTCTTTGGAGGTATCTTCTTGTACCATTTGCTTATGTCTGTCTGACCATTTGGTTTGTTTGTGTGGCCACTTGTCTGTATCTGTTTTGCTTGTCATTTCTGTCTAAATGTCTGAGGACCACAAGCTTTGGAGAAATGTCAGGATGAGGTGGAGAACGTCCTGTGAAACCAACCCCAGATGTTGGGGAAATCTCCGGATGAGGTGGAGAATTCCCTTAAACCAAGGTCTCCATTGTGGTGTTAACAAAATTCCAAGGGGAAGGCTTATTTGGTCCAAGCAGGAAAAGTAGGAAACAAGTGTTCAATTCTGAGACCACCTGATTGCTTTTGTTTTACAGAAATGTGTCTTTCTTTATCCATCCCTTTTGGAAATGCTTTTAGATCACTTTTCTTCTTTTCAGGAAAAAGCCAGGGCATAAGAGTACTGTGTTACCCAAGGACATCTCTGTACTCTCTGCTAAGTGGATTGGCCCTGCCTTAATGTAAACTGGCTGCAGGAGAGCTCCTTTAAATTAACCCTTCTCTTCTAGGTTTGGAGAGTTATTTGGGGATTCCCAGTCACCCAAATCAGGTCCCCTAAACACCAGAACTCACCATTCTCTGAAAAAAAAAACCCAGGCAATTATTCAAGTTATTAGAATCTGTGTTATTTTTGTTGTTCATTTGGACATCTCTGGGGGAATAAAAGTTCCAGCTCTGCCTGGGCCTGGTCACAAACCTGCTGTGTTTTGTTCCTGTGTTGCAGCAGTCAAGAGGTAGGGCATGGAAGGTTGCAGAACTTGTATGGTTCCCTTCAAGCCTCAAGCTGTGTCTCCCAGCAGAGGCAGCCAGAGGTGAGGGCATAGGCAGCTGTGAGCCTCTCTCGGACATTTGGCTGGTCCTAAGAGTAAAAAAAAAATTGTAAAGTGCTCTTGTAAACAAAGTTGGATAAAAGACAGTCAGGCTTGTTCAGTTTCAGTTGACCCCCACCCAGCCTTCCTCCAACAGAAGGTATTCACAAGGTGAATTGGTCAAATGCCTTGCTAAACAGGTAAGCCCTGAGAAAATGAAGCTCAACAAAGGTACTTTGTTTAGAAGAAATCTTCTCTTAAATCTTTGTTATCTAAAAATTACGGAAAATGTAAGACATTTTCATTTTTGTGCACTTTAAGATTTGTGTGAGTGAATGTGTGTGTGAACGTGTTGAAGATGAAAATCGTTAGCATGATGTAAAAAAAAAAATGAATGAGTTCAGGTTTGGATGCCAAATGTGTTAAAGGATTATAGTATTGTTTTATTTTTTTTTCATTTTATTTGTGACCATACTGTACAGAGGGGATACAATTACATGGGCAGGATAATGCTATAGTATTGTTTTAAAGAGGAACTTTAATTAAAAGACTTTCTAAGAAGTCTTTAATTTGAAAATAAAAAAATTCTGCATTTTAAAACTTGGTATTTTAAAATGCAAAGGCTGTTTATACTGTAATCAAGTTAGCTGGCTTAACAAAAAGACATTGACTTTTTGGGATATAGTTCTCTCTACTAAAATTTGGGGATAACTATTAGAAATGTAAATGTAAAAGTTTGTTTAACACTGTCTAAAGCTTTACCTGTTCTGTCTGTCTAAAACAGTGTATTTTTTTTCAGGAACCAAGAGAAAAACTTAGAAGCCAACAGAAGACTTATCTTTAGAGGTGAGGGGTGAACAGGCAGAAGCGCAGCTCAGCGGTCATGAATGGTGGGACAGGCCCTTGGGGGGAGTCCACAGATGGTGGAACAGGCCCGGGGGGGGGGCGGGGAGAGTCCACGCCTGGTGGAAGAGGGAAAGCTGGCACAAAGGCAGATCATCTAACCCTGAATAGTTGGATTGGGTGCATGCCCATTCCATAGGAGGGGCTGAGTCGCCTATCTGTTGTCCTGTCCCTTTTCCTTGCAGGTAGACCCTGGAAACGTGATTGTAAAAATGAGTGATGTGATGATCTGATTGGTATTGCTAAAACTGCCTCTTGGATGTATTAACATTGAAAAAGCCTTAAAAAGAGGGTTAGAAGGTTTATCTGTGATTGTAATGTGATTTGCTTTCAATGATATTCTGCAATTGGATATGTTTGGTTTTTTTTAAAGGTATAAAGGTGTTAAGTCTAGCTCTTTGGTACAGTGGTGGTGATTCTTGCATTAAGAAAATTGTCATTTGAGTTCCAAAGTTTTTAACATGTATCTGTTTTAAAACAAGCAGCCAAGAGTCAATGAGTGGTACCTACCCTCAAGATTTCAAGGGGTTGGGGCTGGGAAGATGGCTCAGTGGTAGAGCGCTTGCCTTGCATGCATGAGGCCCTGGGTTCGATTCCTCAGCACCACATAAGCAAAAAGAAAAAGCCGGAAGTGGCGCTTTGGCTCAAATGAGTGCTAGCCTTGAGCTGAAGAGCTGAGGGACAGTGCCCAGGCCCAGAGTTCAGGCCCCATGACCGGACCCCCCCCCCCAAAAAAAAAAGATTTCAAGGGGTTTTTCAAAAAGCAGAGATTAATAAAAGGCTTAAAAAATTAGGAATAGATGGGATAGGAAGGTGGCTTAGTGGTAAAGTGCTTGCCTAGTATGCATGAAGCCCTGAGTTAGATTACTCAGTACCACATATACAGAAAAAAACAGAAGTGGTGCTAGGGTTCAAGTAGTAGTATGCTAGCTTTGAACAAAAGAAGCTCAAGGACAATTCCTGTGCCCTAAGTTCAAACCCCAGGAAAAAAATTAGGAATGGATTCCTGGATATAAAGTTTGGGAGTAAAATTGTTCTTAACATTTGTCTCAGTGCAAAAAGGAAAAATTGGAATTACCAAAATAATTGTTTTATTGTTGTTTCAGTTTGCTCTTTTAGGTTTTTTGTAACAGTTCCCAGCAGGGCCACAAAAAGGAGTGAGGATTTTTAAAAGTTCGTCAGATATAACTTTTGGCCCCTAATCAGTTCCAGGTAAGACCATGCTTAAAAAAAACTATTTCTAATGACCATCTTTATTTCTTTTAATTGGAGTAAAGTGGCCTTTTATAAGACTCGTTGATCTGGAAACTGTGGTTCGAAGTTTGCCTGGGCAGAGAAAGGTCCCTGTGAGACTGTCACTTGTAATCAGCCAGCAGAGTGCTAAAAGAGCAAGCAGAGTTGGGGCTCAAAGTGTCAGAGTGCTAGCCTTGAGCCGGAGAGCTGAGGGACAGCATTCAGGCCCAGAGTTCAAGTCCAGCGGCCAACCAAGGAAAATGCCAATTGGGCATTTATCCCAGCATGGAGAAGACACTTATGGGACAAAAGCAATGAGGGAGCATCTAGAGGCAGTAAGCCACTGCTTGGATGCCAGAAATAATGTCAGATCCTAGAATCATTTGTGCTCGGTCCTTCAAAAATTGATCAGAGCCAGGAGGTTATAGGAAAATAGTTTGTAAGCATATCCCTGTCTGTCTACTTCATAACTGGACAGGAACTTTCCAGTCATCTATAATAGTGGGTAATAAAAGAGGAGATAATTTAAAATTCCAACCCTCTGTTTATGCCAAAAACCCTAATTGGCAGTAACTTTTGAGCTGACACCAGCTACATAAAATTCATCTGTTCAGGAAAGAAAGTTTGTAAACTTGAGAGTGTGTCCCTATTGAGATCTGTGTAAAGGCCTGCATAGGTAATTTAAGTATTGTTAGAATCACAAAGATTAGTTTCCTTAGGCAGCCAGAAAAATGCTTTTGCAAACCAAAGGGCTAAACAGGTTATACTTTCCTAGCTCCCCAAAAGGTCTGTGCAGTTGTGAAAAGTTAAAATATTGTTCTTAGTGCATCTAACCCTGGTAACCTCTTTGTAAAATAAGCTAAGGTTAGGATCAAAGCCTGGCTAGGTAGGATCAAAGCCCCTGAGTCAGCTTGAAGTTACAGAAGATGGACCTTCACCTATCAACCGCCTTTTTTTTTTTTTTTTTTTTTTGTCGGAAGTGGGGCTTGAACTCTGGGCCTGGGCGCTGTCCCTCAGCTCTTCAGCTCAAGGCGAGCATTCTACCACTTGAGCTACAGCGCCACTTCCGGTTTTCTGGTGGTTTATTGGAGATAGGAGTCTCACGGTCTTTCTTGCCCGGGCTAGCTTTGAACCGCGATCCTAAGATCTCAGCCTCCTGAGTAGCTAGGATTACAGGCGTGAGCCACCAGCGCCCGGCTTAAAAGTTTTTTTGTTTTTTTTTTTTTGTGTCGGTCATGGGGCTTGAACTCCAGGCCTGGGCACTGTCCCTCAGCTCTTCAGCTCAAGGCGAGCGCTCTACCACTTGAGCTACAGTGCCACTTCCAGTTTTCTGGTGGTTTATTGGAGATAGGAATCTCATGGTCTCTCCTGCCCGGGCTGGCTTTGAACTGCGATCCTCAGATCTCAGCCTCCTGAGTAGCTAGGATTACAGGCGTGAGCCACCAGCGCCCGGCTCTATCAACCACCTTTTAAGATCAAGGGTCCAGAGTCAGTTTTGGAAAAACTGATAGATAAAAGAAAGAGGCATGAGAAATAGTGATAACAAGTGTGCAGGTGTGGAAACTGCACCTGTTGGAGATGGTTACAAGACCAAGCCTATGTCTTTACAAAAATATCTGGTTAGTAAACAGTTGTCATCTTGGTAAATTGGCCTGGCTATTGTCTAAACTGTCTTAAAAACCAGTGGGGCTACAGCCTGCCAAGACTATATAATGTATCCTTAATCAGTGTGTGTCGAAATTTGCAGCCTAGCATGAGGTGTGACAGTCCTTTGGGGCCACTGAGAGACTCTGCTGCTGCTGCTATTGCACACCCTAATGGGTAAAGTTCAAAAAAAAAGCCTAACAGTCACCTGGAGGGAAATCTACATTGTTATCCTGACCACCTTCAGGATGGTAAAAGTGGACTGGATTCCTGTCTGACTCCATCACCCGTGACTGCTTCCCAGGGGAAGACTGCTTCAGATCTGCTAAAATTAAGATTTTTGTGGGACATTCTTTCCATGATATCCAGCAATCCTCTCTACTCCCACAGTGGATACTGAGGGCAAGGACAACATCACTGGCCAGCCTTAGGTAGTCAGTAATCTGTTTCTTTCTGTGTGTGAGTAGGAGCAGCAATCCCTCTAGACTGGCCATTCTCATTGTTAGCCTGTGGGTGAACCTGGTTTCATAAGCACCGCCCCCCAAAAAAAGTGGAAACTCAAGCCACAAAAAAGCTCAAGAAAATGTAAAAGGGGGGGTGGGGCAGGGAGGAGCAGGAACCAAGTTGTTAATGAGTTAAAGAAGCAGGGAGAAAAAGGGATGGGTGTGTTGCATTTTATAAGACAAGAGCTTATAAAACAGTATAAAGGAAGACTTTGGAAAGAGAATTGAGGAAACATGAAAATGGTTTCCATTAGATTAGAAAGGATTTGGAAAGTAAGCGGTGTCTTAAATGTTTACTAAAGAAAGAAAATTAAGACAAACCCAGAATGTTCAAGTAAGTTGCGGATGGTGAGTGTAAGTACAAGTTGGTGTGAGTGTGGGTTGAGTTTTAAAATAGAGCTTATCTTTGTAAAAGACCTACTGAGAGCCTGAGGAGACCAAGGCCACATCTGATGCCCATGTCTCTGACTAACACTGAGGTGGATGAGACCTCAAACATTGCTCATCTACCCGTTTAACTGTCATTCTTTTGCCTGATCTCACCTACCCTTGCCTGAGGTTTCTAAATTCATGATGCTACATACTCAGGCTTGTCATACACCCCTGGCCAGAGAAAAAGATGAAATATTTCAAAGGTTTGAAATGTACATAACAGAAGGGGGGAATGTAATATCTGAGTTGCTATTCATGGCAGATAGTTTCCTGTTATCTAGCCTTCGTCCCTCCTGCTATTGGAAAGTTACTCTCTTCCCTCAACCTCTTTTCCTTGGGAAAAGAATATCCATGGGAACAAAAATGTGAAATCAGAAATCAGAATTATTGACAAAGGGAAAAATCTCTTGGTATAGAAAAACCCCAGACAAAGGCTGATAGCCTTCGTCCCTTCTCCATCCTTGCTAAAAGCAAAAGAACATCTCTCCCTCAGTCAAGTTTACCAAGCTGGTAGCTTTGCAGAAAGCTACTGACAACCTCAACGCTTATCACCAGCTGCACTGAGTTGCTTTATTAGTCAGGAGCTTATAATGAAAATAATGTCTGTATTAGTGTCAATAGCATTGGTAGTATTGTTCATGCTGACCAAGCCAGGATTATGTTTTGCCTATGCTCCTATGACTCAAGGTATTTGTTTTTGCAATGTTTTGCTTCTGTAACCTTGGTTGCTTGCTTGCCTCAGTAATAGGGCCTTAAGTCCACCAACTGAAGACCACCACCAGTGGTCCCACTATGAGTGGCCTATTGCAAATTATTATGTATGATATTTACTATAAAGAACAAGTGAATTTAAAGGTCATATAACCATAACCAATGAAAATGTGCCAAAGCTGCCTTGCATGGCTCGTCTATGTAACTCTGTGTAATGTACCCCTATAAAAACGCATCCTACCCTGAGCTCAAGGCCATTCTCCTACATTCCTGGTGGTAAGAAGTGGTCGCTGCACGCATGGTGGTAATAAAGTTCCTAGCCCCTTTAAGTGGATGTCTTGGAGTCTCTTTTGGATTCCGGATATAATAATGTTTCACATTTTCTCCTCAAATCCAGTTGGCCCAGGCAACTTCTTCTAACACTCTGTTTTAATGGTGGATGGGAGCCTAAAATATTTTACAATTTTAGTGCAGCACTTAATGAGCCTATGAAGAGCATCCTTGCCAGTAGCTGACCTACTTTTTTTTATTAATGTAATAAACCTACTCATACCACTCAGTATGCTTGCTTTTCAAAACAAGTAATGACATTTACGTTGTTTTAGTTCCAGGCCTCATGAAATCTGGCTTGTCAAGTGTCAGTGCCTCATTCCTGTAATCCTTGCTATTCAGGAGGCTGAGCTGTGCTGGTTCTAAGACAGCTCAGGTAGGAGCTGTCTTAGAACCAGCACAAAGCCAGAAGTGGAGCTGTGGCTCAGGTGGTAGAGTGCCAACCTTGAGTAAGAACAAATATAGCCTTTACATTCAGTTGTCTATTAGCTTGACTCTGCACACTGTGATCTTTTAATAAAAGCTGTATGAACATGAAAGAATTCTCAAATGTAGTCCCAATTCTTTTTTTTTAATTTAATTTTATTTTATTGTGAACATACTGTACAGAGGAGTTACAATTACATGGGCAGGATAATGCGTACATTTCTTACCAAGCATTGCAGCCTCCTCCTTTGTTTACCCTTCACATCCCTTCCCAGCCTCCCCCCTCCCCCCCAATCCCAATCCTTCTCCTTCCCCCCCTTCCCCCCCCCCCCGCACCGACGTTGTCGTTTTGGACATGACAACTTGTACTTCTCATTGTTGCAACAGGTCCACCTGTATCCTTAAACAACTGGTTTTTCCCCATCTCCTCCACAAGTTATACTGACATCAAATATAGTGAAAGCAGGGGTTATACTGTGGGGGAGGGACATACAAAGCAACAAAGAGATAATCTTATAAATGCATTAGAAACACATGCATGAAAGAAAAAAACATTAAAATACACATCTAAGGGTTCATTTTCCTGACATCACATTATCTGACCTTTTCTGCTTGACTCATACATATACTAGATATTACAAATAAGGGAAACCATGGGACCTATGTTTCTTTGGGCCTTGCTTACTTTACTTAATATAATTTTTTCCAAGTTTTTCCATTTCCTAACAAATGGGGCAATGTCATTCTTTCTGATGGAGGCATAGAATTCCATTGTGTATATATACCACATTTGTAGTCCCAATTCTTATTTTGACTGGCAATAACCATTTAGACAATGTAATTTCACAAGAAACACTATATAAAATAGCAACATAATTTGTGTATAATTATAAAGAGGTAAATTAATTTTCTGGGATGTCTTCCAAAACTAATTCATGAGCTCAACACATTACCAATAAGAATGTCAAGGTTTTCTTTTATTTTCTTATCCTTTCTTCCTCCTTCCTTATCTACCTCCTTCCTTCCTTCCTTCCTTCCCTCCCTCCTTCTGCCTTTCTCTCTCTCTTTCTTTCTTTCCCTTCCTTCCTTCTTTCCTTCCTTCCTTCCTTCCTTCCTTCCTTCCTTCTTTCCTTCTTTCCTTCCTTTCTTCCTTCCTTCTCTCCCTCCCTCCCTCCCTCCCTCCCTCCCTCCCTCCCTCCCTCCCTCCCTCCCTCCCCCCGCTTTCTTTCTTATAACAACAGACAAGGTGACTGAAAACTCTGGGGAAGTATAATGAATGAAACACAAGAGACTCCTTTTTGTATATGTGTTGTCCCTGGGGTTTCAACTCAGTGCTTCACACTCTTGCTTGGCTTTTCCACTCTTAGATGGTGCTCTACCACTTGAGCCACATTACCAGTCTGCCATTCTGCTTGTTAGTTGGAGATACAGTCTCTTGACCTTTTCTATTTGGCTTTGAACTGTGATCTCAGCCTCCGGAGTAGCTGGATTACAAGTGTGAGTTGCCAGTGTCCAGCTGACTCTTTCCTTATCATGCATAAATAACATGGTAAAAAGGGAAAGAAATTCTCCAGTAACTCCTGATACAGGCTGTCTTCCCACTCTCACCAACAGAGGTACAGAGATAATTCTAATTCAGAAACATTGATGTGATATTTCCTGCACTCCAATATTATGAGAGAAAAAAATCACACTTAAAATGTATTGCTATTTAATCTTACACCTCTTTGCATTGTTCTTTCCCTATGACAGTTAGAGAAGCTAAGATACAGAGAAATTAACTGATACTTGGTGAGCTAGCTCAAAACAGGAACCAGAAATGGAGAGCTCTTGGTATTGTGAGGAAAGATCTCTATGTGAGCAATATAAAATACAATCCAACTAAACACAAAAAGGTACTGAAGACTCATGTCACTGAGAAGTTGAGATGTAATCTGGCTTTGGAAAATAGCATTCCTCTAGGGCTCCATGCCAGACAACATGTGGTATCTTCCTGTTTCCTGTCAGTTTTATCTCCTGTGCCAGCTTCATTCTGAAGCTTCATATGATGGCTACTGGCAAGGTCAGTATATTATCTTCTCAGCTTGAAATGCATCTGAAAATATGGCACGCTTCACCCATGCAAAAGTTTCATAGAGTCTGGCTAGCTCCAGTTTAGTCACATAGTCCATCTGTTCATGGGTCACTGAGGATGGAGGAATAGAAGTTTCCTTTTCCCAGCTTTGGAACACATGTCTGTGTCTGGCGTGTAGTAGAGTGGGAAAGACTGTATATAATATTTATACATAAACTGAGAGTGAAGAATGGGAGTTACTTTCAGTGTCCTTATTCTCAGAGGACAGTAGAGATACTGTTTTCAAAATGGAAAATGAATGCTGGGTGTCAAAATAAAAGCCAAGCCTAGATCACTGCATCCTTTCCTTACCGCTTGTCTTCTGAGTGCAGAGCCATTCCATGGCTCTCTCGGGCTCTTAAGCCCATATTTAAGTGTGAAAGGCACATTCTGTGGAGATCTTGAGAAAGAGGGAGGGGGAGGGATGAGTACCAGTGTAAAGATCTTGAAGAGAAATAAAATTTCTCAGAACTCAATACCTATGATATTGTTTGGTTCAATAAGCTTGATTCTCAATTAATAGACTTTTTAATCTTAGATCTTTAGCTATACTTGAACTCAAGTATAGCTACTTCTAGATCTTATAATCTAAAAGAGCTCTGTCTTCTAAAATGAAAAAGAAAAGAAGGTCTAGAGCCTGGTGTGGGTGGCTCATGACTGTCATACTTGCTACTGAGATCTAAGGATCATGGTTCAAAGCCAGCCCAGACAGGAGAGTCCATGAGACTCTTATCTCCAAGTAGTAGACACCCAAATAAAAAGGGTGTAAGGGAGCTGTAGCTCAGAAAGTAGAGCACTAGCCTTCAGCAAAATAGCTCAAGGACAGCACCCCAGCCCTGATTTCATGCCCCAGGACAGGTGCTTGTGCGTGCACATGCGCGTGCACGCACACACACACACACAGAGTCTAATATCCCACAGTAATATTCCATCCCTTTGATCTTTGTCTCATCTTTCCAGCCTATATCTTCAGGATACCAATTCTTCAACATTTTTCAGGATCTTCAACTTGTTGATCTCCATACTACCTCCTACCCATTAGCCATCTCTTCTACAATTTCTTTCTGCCTGTAGAAGGTTAAATAACCTGTCACTTAACTGACTTGTAAAATTATTTATTCAGTTTTTAAGTAGTTGTACGAAGGGGTTTCAACTCTAAAAGTCAGGTTATGAGTGCAATTTATCTTGATGAATGTCACCCCTTCTTTTCCCATCCCATCCCTACCCTCAGATCCCTTAGTTCCACTTTTACATAATGTACATTGAATGTTCTACCCTTTCTTCCTCCATTCAGAAGATGGTTTGGCTTCCTAAGAATAATTTTGTTGAATGGTTTGGTATTAACTGACATTAAAAAAAGAAAACCCTGATATCTTCACCTGTAATCCTAGGTATTTAAGAGTCTGAGGTCTGAGAACTGAGGTTTAAAGCCAGCTCTGCAGACCAAACCAGTAAGACTCTTATCTCCAATTAAGTGCAAAGAGCTACTAGTGGTAGAGCACCATTGATTTAAAAAATAAACAAGAGGCCCAGTTCCTGCAAAAGACATACACACAAGCCGGGCGCTGGTGTGTATGTCACGCCTGTAATCCTAGCTACTCAGGAGGCTGAGATCTGAGGATCGCGGTTCAAAGCCAGCCCGGGCAGGAGAGACCGTGAGACTCCTATCTCCAATAAACCACCAGAAAACCGGAAGTGGCGCTGTAGCTCAAGTGGTAGAGCGCTCGCTTTGAGCTGAAGAGCTGAGGGACAGCGCCCAGGCCCAGAGTTCAAGCCCCACGACCGACAAAAAAAAAAAAAAAAAAAAGACATACACACATACATACACACACAGATATATACACACATTCATTCGCCACAAAACATTAATAATTTAAGTATATTCACCCTATTTTTTCATCATCCCTTCCACACAAATACAAACTTTGCCTCCTTTCAGACTTATCTTTTAGGACATATTAAAATGATGGGTAGAAATAAAATCAGACAAGTGAAAACACCAGAGCTACTAGCTCCATGGCCATATGGAAGTCATTTATTCTGCCACTTCATTCGTTCCATATGTGATAAGTACCCAATTGCCATCTATTAGCTATATAATTTTTGTGGCTGTGGAGCTTACATCATGTTCTATGTAAAAAACCCAGTGTCTCATATACATAGGACTAATTGTGATCCCCTAGCCAAAGAGCTGGAGGCCCACTTGAGAGACCACCCAAAGCCATCAGATGCGAGTTTTTCATCAGCAGGCCTTCCATGAAAGAGATGATCTCTCTGGAGATTGACGTAGACTTTTTCTTCATCCCAGCAGTTTCACACATGGTACCCTTGGTCATTGTGGTCTTCCAGATCTGGTGTGCCCCCTGCTTTGCCTGGGATTTGTGTGAATGAATTCTGGGAGCTCACTCTGGGGCAGGGCCAGTATCATGGGTGGAACTAATGCAAAGGTGAATGTATATATCCAATGCCTATGTTGAGGGTGGGCTGAGGGTGGACTCTAAGCTGAGGGTGACACATATGCTGGGCCTGTTCCAATGCTGGACTTGGGGCAACATTGAGGGTGGGCCTACCTGCCAGCAAGCTGGGGAAGGCCTTATACTGGGAGCAGGCCTATGCTGAGGGGTGGGCCCCATGCTGAGGGCGGGCCCTATGCCACAACCAACCTATGCTCGGGGCAGGCTTGTGCTGGGGGAGGGACCTCTGCCGGGATTGGCCCAAGAAGGAGGCAGGTGCTATGCTGGGGCGGGGCTTACGCTGGTGAGTGGCCTGAAGGACAGCTTTTTAATTTTTTTTAATTGTAAAAATAGTGTACAGAGAGCTTACAGTTACATGAGCAAGGTAATGAGTCCATATCAAGCATTGTTACCCCCTCCTTCGTTTTCCTCCTACCATCCCTTTCCTCCCCACCTCCCCCACTCCTCCCTTCCCACCCCTGAAAAGTTGTAAAGTTTGTTTTCTACAGTGTTTTTAAAATATATATATATATATATATTTATTATCTTTAAATAGTTGTACAAAGAAGTTCCTATTCTACAAAACAGTATATAAATAGAAGGTGTCTGACAACATTGTCACCCATATCTCCTAACCCATCCCTTCTCTCATTTTTTTTTTTAAATTGAGATTAGGTGATTACATAAATTTCACATATTTCACAGTATTTTGGAATAGTGATACTTAAAGTCACAAACACATTTTAAACTTCACAAGGCAAATTGTCATTATCATGGTCTATATAGTTTGTGAATTCTATGAGCTTTGACAATACAAATTATTTCTTCCACATCAGGTGATGTTTACATTTCTTTCCTTTTGCTTAGTATAGACTGTTCCCTCTTTCCCTCTCATTCCTCCCTTCCCATAGCTGCCTTTGGATAGTTCTTTATCTTCTATGTCCAGTAGAGCTGATGGGCTTCTTTGTTGTATGTTATTCAGTTTCCCACTTACTCTGTGTCCTACTCATGGCTTCTCTCCGTTGTGTGCATATATCTCCCTCCCCTCCTTTCCCCCAAAGTTGTGAAGTTTGTTTTCCACAGTGTCTTGTACATCTCCTTGTTACAATGGTTCATCCTGTATCTGGACAGAGCTTTGATAGCGGTTATCTCCAACTTTCCTCGAGGAAACTTAGTTCTGTCTCCAGCACTTTCCTGGGGCAAGATGTGGGGTCCCTTGCAAAGAGCTTCCCGAAAGCCTGGGAGACCTTTTAGCCTGCCGAGTTGTTCTGCAGCTCTGCTCATCTGTGGAGCCCACTGGCCTCTAAGCAGCCTGGGAAGCCTCAGGACCAGAGGCCGCTGCCTGGGAATCTTAGCTGCCAGGCCCGGATCGCTCTCCATTGGAGCTTGGTGGAGCAATACACCTTGGGTCATCTCTACTGCTGTTTATCTACCTCTTGAGTCCTGTGATCTGTGGGGCTTGGCCGAGTGGTGGAGCTGAGGGCCCCGACTTGCTGCGTGAGGGTGCCTACCTCACCCAGCTATGCAAACCATGCAGAGAAAAAAAAGGCACTTTAGGCGCTAGTGCCAGAGCAGAAGATTTTCTTGGTCACCCTGCTGAAGTTTTTCCATAGCTTTGGTGTACAACCTTATCCAGCCCCAAGAGCCACAGTGTTCTAGAAACATCTGGCCTGGTCTAGTAGGATCATGATTCCATGTGTGCCAGCTCTTTTGCTATTGAAGAACAAGAAACCAACCAAGTTCTTTCACTGCAGGACCTGTATCCAGAATGTGGAGATGACCCACATTTCTGCCAGGACTGGCTTCCAGAAGATTTGGGCTTGACCATGAAGTTCCTAATGTCCTCAATGAAGCAAGCAGGAACGGTGTGTAGAACTCAGGTGAAAGGACAAGCCAACCCAGGAGGCCGGGGCCAGGATCACCTTCCACAGACTTCAGGACCTCATTTCCGGAGCCATTGTGACAACTCCAGCTGTAGGCTGGCTGTGTTCTAGGGCAGAGAATCTGAGACCAGTGTCTTCAAAGCCTCAGGAATTGAACAATTCTGCATGCATGGAGGGCCTAACATGCATCCCATGCACCTTCAGATGGCAAGGTAGTTTATATTTGCCTCTCCTAGAGGTAGAGGGACATCTGGGGTTTTCAACTTATGTATTGAGATCCAGTTCATAGAACCTACAATTCAATCTTTTTGAGGTATACAATTCAATACACTTTATTTGCATTCACAGAGTTGGGAAGCTACCACTTAACATTACCATTCTATAATTTTAGATATCTTTCTTCACTCCAGAAAGAAGCTCTATACTCAATACTAGTCATTCTCTTATTCTCTTACTGACTTCCCACTAGAATTTTAGGACAAACACTGAAGTAATTTTTCTCTGTCCTATGTTCTTATTCTGGACATTTCATGTAGATATGACATGGCTTGTATTTTCAAAGTTCATCCACCTTAAAGTACATATCTATCTATCTATACTTCATTGCTTTTCATTGTCAAATAATATTCTGTTGTATAGGTATCCCCTTAGTATCAATGACTAATTAATATTAGTATGAACTCTTCCAGACTACCTTTCCATTTTCTAATGCCTTAATCCATGTTTCTTTTGAGATGTTATATTTGTAAGGAAGAATATTTAGTCCTTATTTAGGGTTATCCTAGGTAATCTTTATTTGAAGCTATTGTAATTGCAGTTCCTGTTTAAACTTGGTATTGTCTAGTAACTATAACAAGTAATATAGCCATATTACTCATGCACATGCATTCCACTTTAATGAGAATCTCCTCTTGCTCTTTCCCATCTCCCACCCCTCTATTGTTAGCAGCCTTCAGTGATATTACCACCTCATACATAGCTTCAGTGTAATTTGCTATCATTTACCTTCCATTCTCCTCTCCTTTTTACTTCCCCAGACTGTCCCATAAGCTCCATGTATGTGTATATATACATATATATGTATGCTTTTAAAGTCTCGATTCTACAAGTGAGAGAAAACATGATATTTGGCTTTTTCAGCTTTGCTTGTCTAACTCAAAATGATGATCTCCAGTCCCCTCCATTTTATTGTAAATGACATAGTTAAGTATTTCTTTAAGACTGAGTAATATTATATGGTATATATTTACCTATCAGTTATCAGGCACCTACGCGGATTCTGCCATTTGTCTATTGCAAACAAACCTGCAATAAACATGGGTGTGTGGGTGTCTTCCTTGTATATTGATTAGATTCCTTTAGATATATATGCCCAAGGACAGTATGGCAGGGTCCTGACATGTACTATTTTTAGTTTTTTAGAGGTGCCAGGGTATTTCACACATGCATATGGTGTCCTTTAATCAGATTGATGACCTTTGCTTACTCCCCCCTTCCCCATTCTCTCTACCCCTTATTATTCAACAGCTTTTTTCTTTTATAGTGAGATTTCATTATGTCATTTTCAGTTACAGATGCAATGTTTTCAAGTAATTTTCAACATTATTTTCCTTTCCTCTTCCTCTTAATGCTACAACAGCCCCACAGTGACAAAATGTTGTATGTTTGGGTGTATGATCTCCTTTAGCTGTTTACATATGTGTTTTTCCACATATGAGAGAAAACATTATGACTTGCTTTTCTGAACCTTGGCTAAAAACAATATAACTTTACTCATCTTTATGGTTGAATATTATTCTATTGTGCATCTCACATTTCTCATTGTGCATATCACATTTCTCAAGCCACTTGACAGTTTCTAAAGCATCTGTTTCCATAGCTTGGCTATTGTAAATAATGCTACAAAGAAATTTATAGGTGCCTCTCTTATATTCTGATTTACATTCCTTCAGATACATACTAAAGAGTATTTTCACTGGATTGTGTGGTAGACCTGTTAGTTTTTTTGAGGAATCTCCATACTGATTTCCTTAGAGCTTATACTGATTTACATTCCTATCAACAGTGCATTCTTTCTAGTATTTGCTTCCGTTTATGTTCTTGGTGATAGCCATTTTGACTGAAGACAGGAAAACTCTGTGTTTTTATTTGTCAATGGCAAGGGATTTGGGCATTTCTCCACGTTTGTATTTCTTACAAAACATATTTGTTTGTCTGGTTTATTTGCCCATTCAATGTGTTGCTGATTTTTTATGGTAAGTTGTATATGAAAATCACCACAGAGTTATTTCTACTGCATTTAACAAGTTTTATTTGTCTGGCATTTATTTTCCTCTTTCAGGCTCATTCAATCATAAATAAGGGGTATAATGTTAATTTACAATTATTTATTTTTTTCTCAATTCTTTATGTGTGTGGGAGCAGGACTTGCTTTTAATCTGGCCCAACATTGCTTTGTGTACTCTTTCTACTTCTACTTTCTTACATTGCTGGGTATGATAGATGTACACTACTCATTCCCAGCAGGCTTCCCTTGACGCTAGGGTAACAAGTATGTAACATTTTACTCAGTGATTGGTTGAGATGTAGTTTCATGATCTTTTTATTCCCAGGATGACCTTGATTTACAATCTCCCCTCTCTGCATCCCAAGTAGATAGGATTGGAAGCTTCAGGCACCACTCAGCCCTGTTTCCTCCCAATTCTGTGAAATGATAGCTTGAGTAATTAAAACATTTTCCACAGGAAGTGGAGCCATGGCTCATGTGGTAGAGCTCAGGGATGGCACTCAGGCCCTGAGTTCAAGCCCCAGCACCAATAGAATAGTCATTAAAAAATTCCCTAAGTCCTCTCTGTCCCTTTTGCCTATTTGAACCAGATTAGGTACCGTTCAGAAAACATCCAGGCCCTTGCTCATTCTGTCCAACCTATAGGGAAAGGCAAAAGATCAATCAGAATACATCATACTTGATAATTCTGAGATACTGGGCATAGGATGAAAAAAGGAGAGGAGATCCCCATCCAGGACTTCTCCACTTTGCGTTGTCCTTTCCCTTTTATTTGTAGCTAATGTCGCTTTGTGTAAAATTTTATCATTCTTCCTGAATTTTCTTTGTGAAATACCCTGGTTCTGTTGATCTGGTGACAATTTTCCTGTTACCTGTCATGTTCCCTCTGGGAGTTTGTTCCAGTACCAACTCTTTCTTTTTAGCTAACATATGTCTCAGCTTAATAAAGCCTTTTGTTTCAGAGATCTCTTAGTTTTATCAGTTTGGGTTAACAGAAAAATTCCCTCCATTAGATACAGGAGAAAAAAAAATGGGCAAGATAGTTGATGTCCTGAAATTATTATCCTAGGCTCTTTGGCCTTGGTACATGCTCCCCTCCTTGGGCCCCCAGTCTTTAAGGGGCCTGTGTCTTTAATTTTCTGTAGTTAGGAATGAACTACATTCCGTTCCTCCTTCAGTGACATCAAGCTGACCAGAGTCTTCTGTTTGGGGTTATCATGGGAACAAAATTCTTATTCTTATATTTGTGGGCGAATGCCCAACAGGTAAAGACCATGGGTTGAGGGTCTGAGCAAGGGTAGCCTTACTATCTTCCCAATATGTCAGTGGGGCATGACTTCTCATCTCTACCAATAGAATGAAAATAAAAATGAATGAGTTTTTTGAGGGAGGGCTTGTGGGATGGTATGTGGAGGACAGAGGGCTGACGGGAGGGGATGTGGGAGAGAGAAGGCTGGCTGGGGTTTTTGGGGGTCAGCTGAGTGAAATGTTTGTGTGTGTTTGTTAGTACTGGGGCTTGGACTCAGCCCTTGACACTGTCCCTTAGCTGTTTTTGCTCAAGGATAGTACTCCACCACTTGAGCTACAACTTCACTTTTGGCTTTTTGATGCCCTACCATAGGAGATTAGAATCCTAATGGACTCTTAAGTCCTAGTGGACTTGCCTGCCTGGTCTGACTTTGAACTTCACTCTTCAGATATCAGCTCCTGAGTACTTGGGAATTCTGTTGACTTTGAGTGGAGGATTTTCCTGGGACCTCCCAGGGCCCACTTAGCCTGAGTATGAAATCTAGTTGGGCTAAGTAGTGCTACCATGTTGCTAGCCAGGAAATGTCTTAACAAGCAAGCTTGAATAGGGGGAATTAGGAATTACAAATGCTGAAAACAAAACAAAAATCCAGCAAAGTTCTTACCCTGAAGGGTAGCGGGAGAATTAACTACCATCTAGATCTGGAATAGGGTTAGATCGTCCTTTATGTCCAGTTGTATATAAATTGAAAGATGTGAGATGGTCTGAGTCCATTTTGTCCATTCATTTCCTGCTGCCCCTCACCCTCTTTTGAACCACATCAACCACAGCAGAAGCAGGGCTGGCTCTTCTGGTTCACATCTGGTGGGGCACCAGATGCTAGACTGAGAGCTTTGAGCATTCGACCTTTGTGTATGACCTGTATGGCTGGATGGGATGGAATTTACAAGTGTCTGCTCTAGGTTCAAAAGCCAGAATCAGTATTTTAGCCTGAAACCATTTATATTTTACAAGGAATATTTTCCTGTTTGTTTCTATTTTTCTTTCTTGTCAAGGGTTTACAAAGTTACAGCACATTTCTGGTGGCCTCAGTGTAGACACCATATTATTACTTATTAACTTGGCCATTTATTTGGAATTTTTTTGGGGGGAGTATAATAGTAGAGCTTTCACTGAGATCCTCAAGCTCTTACAAAACTTTTTCCACTCAAGGCTGATGCTTCACCATTTGAGCCACATCTCCACTTTCAGCTTTTTTTCCTGGTTAATTGGAGTCTCATGGATTTGTCCTATCTTGGCTTGCTTTGAACCAAGATCCTCAGCGCTAAGTAGCTAGGTTTAAAGGTATGAGTCACCAGCCCCTGGTTGGGCAATATCTTTTTATTTCCTGTTGACTTCTAATTTTCTTGTATAACATATATCCACTCTATGACATATTGAGGAGCATACCACTTTCTCTCTAATGCTTTTGATGTATACTGCACAATGTTTCTAGATAGAAAAGTCATAAGTCATCATGATGTAGTGAAACTATTTTTATTTAACTTTCTAAGACCTCCTATGTAGCAATTGGATTAATCTGTGAAATGTCTTGTACTTTAGCTAAACTTAATATATTTTGAAGATTCAAAAATTTTTCTGTATCTGGAAGTAAAATAAGAAAGGCAATTGAAGAATGTGTGTCTCAAGGAATTGATAAAATCTATAGAATTATAGATCTGATCATTTTGTGGGCCAAAAATTTGGAAATGCTGAGCACTACATAAAAACTTTGTATGTGTGGCTTTCCCCCTATTTTTAGCGATACTATAAGTCTGTTTTAGAAATAATGAATATAAAATTCTTATGTGCTTTCCTTTTCTTAGGATTTTTTGAATTTGAGATATTTGTATGATGGTAGAATGATCAGATCCTTTTGCAGATCCGTGTACTACTGGTTTGTATACATCAGACGTCACAAGTAAGTCATAGGACTCAAATGTGCTAAATTTTGAGCAAAAATCCTAGGCTTGTTTAGTAAAATCAGGAACACAGCTATGCCTTTTTTCTTAATAAATATAAAGTATATGGAAATGTTATTTAACATGTTCACAGATTAAAGGCCTTGTTCTATGCCTTTACTGTTCTAGAAAATACTGAAGTTTAAGCACTGTGATAGCCATGTTCCAGTCCCTTTAAGTTTCACTCTGGGGGTAGCTGGTTGTCCTAATAATGGTGGATAGTGTGTTAGGGATGAGAAACTGGTATTCAGCCTAGATCTGTTCCACAAGGATACCACAAGAGCTTCAGTTATTTAATTAACATCAGAAACATACTTCATTACCATGGTGAAGGTAAAATTAGTTTTTATTAGTGATATTAGTGCCTTATAATTCAGCATTATGTATGATAGAATATGAAAACATAGGCATGGATGGCTGCAATCCTAACTACTCAGGAGTCTGAGATCTCAGGATTGTGGTTCTAAGCCAACCCAGGTAGGTAAGTCCATCAGATTTTTGTCTCTTAATTAACCACCAAAAACCTAGAAGTTATGAGTACACCAAGTGATCGAGTGCTAGCCTTGTGTGCCCAGACATTGAATTGAAGCCCCAGTATCTGGCACCAGAAAAAAATCCAAAGGGAAGAAAGATGTGACTCAGCCAAAGTATTTTAACGGTAGCTCACATTGTATAAATAGGATGTAAGAATCTGAATAAAGCCTGTAGTGTATACCCTTGGAAGAAGGTTGATTCCTATCAGATCCTGTCTTCAGCTGCTGGTTTATTCATGTCCCATGGAGAAGACAGTATCTGTGCCGCCAAGCAGCTTACTAAGGTAGTTTTTCAGTCTTCATAGAGTGCAGTTTTCCCTCACTATATTGCAGTTTCCTTTTTGCAGCTTTATTGTATCATGGGTTAAAAAAAATCCAGGGGGCTGGGAAGGTGGCTCAGTGGTAGAGCGCTTGCCTTGCATGCATGAGTCCCTGGGTTTGATTCCTCAGCACCACATAAGCAGAAAAGGCCAGAAGTGGCGCTGTGGCTCAAGTGGTAGAGCACTAGCCTTGAGCTGAAGAGCTCTGGGATAGCGCCCAGGCCTAGAGTTCAGGCCCCATGACTAACCAAAAAAAAAAAAAATCCAAATCTGTATTGCAGAGTTTTTGCTATATCATGGGATTTTGCTGATAAAATTATGTAAATTTAAGAGTGTAGAAAGTGGGGCTCCGGGCATGTGGCCTAGTGGTAGAGCGCTTGCCTAGCACACATGAAGCTCTGGGTTTGAGTCCTCAGTACCACATAAAGAGAAAAAGCCAGAAGGGGCGCTGTGGCTTAAGTGTTGGGTGCTAGCTTTGAGCAAAAGAAGCCCAGGGACAGTGCCCATCCCCCTGAGTTCAAGCCCAGGACTGGCAAAATAAATAAATAAAGAGTGTAGAAAGTATTTAAGAGCATAGGAGGTATTTATAAGAGTGTGGTAAAGAGAGTGGGAATGGTTTATAGGAGAGTGGGAAAGGTTCACAAAGCCTTAAAATATAAACATATATGTAGCTCCATATATATATATATATATATATATATATATATATATAAAATATACTGCTGCTACTTTACTGCTACTTTCACCTCTCGCAGGGGTCGATGATTGTATACTCAGAGTTCTTGTAGCATCCATAAATGTCTGATGCTTTGTTTTGGAGCCCCAAGTAGTTCACTATTTGCGGTTTGCTCAGTATCTGACAGTTTTCTTCCTCAGTAGAAACCACCTTAAGTGTACATTCTTTCTAGTAGTCTACATACTTTTTGGTGTTACAATTCCATGTTGGACTCCTGGTGGCAAGCAGCAGCTATGTAGAGATGACTTTGTTTTAGTTAAATTCAGTCTTTTTTGTTCTATTACTACTACCACCACTACTACGACGACTAGTACCAGTATTATTATTATTATTTTGTATGTGTAAGTGTCTTTTTAGCTTTTTACTTTTTCCTTTTTCCTAGTGCTGAGGATCAAACTCAGGGTCCTTTTCATGTTCTTCCACTGAGCTAAATTTTGATTGTTTATAGTCTAAACAAAATATCCTTTAAAATGAATTCATAGAAAAGAAAAAATCATTCCAATAAACTAATTTTTCTTTTCACAATTTTTTGAGGGCTTGAACCAAGGAGATTACTTCATAAGTGTTTCATAAAGTGCTCTACAATTGAGCTCTTCTTTTAGTCCATACCAAATCCTATCCCATACCGTACCATAATTTAGACCATTCTTGACCTGTTTACTGTTTCTTTCTTACACAATACTCAATAGGGGGGCTGGGAAGGTGGCTCAATGGTAGAGTGCTTGCCTTGCATGCATGAGGCCCTGGGTTCGATTCCTCAGCACCACATAAGCAAAAAGAAAAAAGCCGGAAGTGGCGCTGTGGCTCAAGTGGTAGAGCGCTAGCCTTGAGCTGAAGAGCTGAGAGACAGTGCCCAGGCCCAGAGTTCAGGCCCCACGACCAGACCCTCCCCCCCCCAAAAAAAAGACTCAATAGGAACTAGTCCATGGTATTAGAATATTTGTGCTAGTGTTTTTACTTTTGTTTTTCCTCATAAACTATTACCTGAAACCATCCCTTCATTTCTGACTTACCCAGTGTTTCATTTACCAAATGGATTGCAGGCTAGCCTGAATGGTACACAAAATAAGGAAGAAGAAGAGGAGACTCATGAATTCTAAATTTACCTTTTTTCCTTCTTCCTCTTTCACACACACACACACACACACACACACACACACATACACACACACACACACACCCCTATAAGTGCACCTATCAGATTGTTTCAGGTTTCAGTTCTGTGCTCTGAAGTTGTTTCTTTAGCTCTGTCAAAATTCCTTGTTTGTATTTGTTTTGTTTTTCTTTTTTACTTTTCTATCCTGAAATCCTATAGTACCAAGAGTCTCACTGCCCTTCAAAATGTCTGACTGCTTTTTTGTGTCTTTTACTTTGTAGCAGAGTTGTACATGGTACAACAGATACTAGAACGAATCCAGAGACTGAAAAAACGTAAGTTGACTTTAAAATAATATGAGTTGTAAAAGGAATTGGGACTTGATGACAGACAGATTTCCTTAAAAACCACTGGTTTCTGTGGGTAAGTGGTAGAGCATTAGCCTCCAGCAAAAAAGCTCAAGAACAGCCCCAGACCCCGAGTTCAAGCATAGACCACTAGCAAAAACAAAAACAAAGTTGCACACAGCTTTAGAGGATAGAAGTGTCAGATAAAAGTGCCTGCAGGCTCTTTATCAGGCCTTTAAAGAATTTTCTAGACCCTTTCCCCCTATTTTGCTGTTTGTCCACAATTCTATAATGTGTATATTCACCCTATAAGTCTGCCTTATTTTGTAGAAGACATTTTTTTCTAGATCTAGAAAGATAATTTCTTGTAAATCTGATTCCAAGGTTTCCAGACAGCAGGAACAGGGTAAAGATGTGGCTTACCTTTGAAAAAGGGCTCAATCCCTTGCTTTGTGACACGATTGTATCTGCTTGAATGTGTGGTGACTGGATTTCCTAGTAAAACCATGTTGCAGATTAGGGTACATTTGTATTTTTTGTTGTTAGGGCTAAAGTTCAAAGCCAAGCCTTGTACCGATTCTGCTTTATTATTAATGGCTGATGTGTTAATTTTTTTTTTTTTTTTTTTTTTTTTTGTCGGTTGTGGGCTTGAACTCTGGGCCTGGGCGCTGTCCCTTAGCTCTTCAGCTCAAGGCGAGCCCTCTACCACTTGAGCTACAGCACCACTTCCGGTTTTCTGGTGGTTTATTGGAGATAGGAGTCTCACGGTCTCTCCTGCCCGGGCTGGCTTTGAACCGCGATCCTCAGATCTCAGCCTCCTGAGTAGCTAGGATTACAGGCGTGAGCCACCAGCGCCCGGCTTGATGTGTTAATTTTTTAACCCTTTTTCAATGCAGCATTTTGCTCATTAGTTGCAGATGAACTCTCTAATATATCCCAAATTGGGTAGCTTCAAATTATTTTCCTTTGTTCTCAGCCTCTGAGTATGTAGGGTTATAGATGGGAGACAGAGGCATGCCCAGCCATCTCAGATTATGTTGAAAGCACAAACACTGAATAAGCCAGCAGAGAAAAAGTATGACTCGAAATTGAGCACCTAGCTAGCAATCACAGTGCTCTGAGTTCAGACTAAGTACTTGAGAGAGGTGGTTTGGGAATAGAAGAGCTGGAGGTTTAGCTCAAGAGACTGAGCATACTTAAAACTGCCTAGCATGCTCAGGCCATGTTTTCAGTAGTCAGCACTATAGTAAAACAGTGTGATTTCATCTACACTGTCCAACTTAATTTTCTGTTTGTTTCTCATTTGTTCACAGTGATGACAACATACTTACAGAGGTTGTCATCAGTACCAATGAAAATGTCATTACTTGGTGAGTTGTTTTCTTTTGTCATCTGCATGGTAAACCATTTTGAAATATGATGACAATCGACAGAATACGTGAGGACCTATCAAAAACTGTGTAGAATAATTTTCAGTTTTGAAATTCAATAGAAAATGATAAAGCAGGTCAAAAGAGACTTGGTCATGGTCTGCTGTAAATTCAAGGACTGGCGGTCACAATCCTTAAGAGTATCAAAGTAGCTGCATGCATGCAGCTCATGAAGAGCCAAGGGAGGTAAGAATCCCTCTCAGAATCAAGCAGGTAGTCCCAGTTTTCTGTAGAACCCAGGAGAATGGAACTCATCAACCCTGGACCAATGCTTCATTCTCTAGGACTCAGTAACCTTGAAGGCCCACCCATCATCACATTAGATGGGAGTCATGCTTCTAGCCTGGTATCCCTATCTGATAGGCACAAAAGTCAGCCTTAATTCATGTAATTAAAGAGGGAATGGGGAGGACATGGGAAGCAGAATATTTTAAATTAGTCCACAGCAAAAGAGAATATTCACTTGTTTCTTATTTATTTTTGTTCCCATTTTTAAGCTGGGGGTCAGGGCCTCAGCTCTGAGCTTTATGTGCTCAAGACTACCCCTTGATCCACAGGCCCAAATTCAGTTTTTTTTGGTAGCTAATTGGAGATATGAGTCTCATGGACTTTTTGGTCCATGGTGGTTACAAGTGATCCTCAGAATTCAGCTGCTTGAGCAGCTAGAATTATAGCTCTGAAGCAAAGGCACCTGCCTAGGACAAAATTATTTTTAAATCATGAATGCAACCTTTTTAAGCCAGCTTTACTCTTGTAATTTTCCCCAGAAGGCAGTTTGTAGGGAAAGATAGAAATACTGCTTTTCATGGAACTAAATATGTAAAATTTGACGTTGTACCAATTTATTAGTTCTGGCTTAATTGTAGCTAACTTGAATGAAAAAGTAAATTTATGAATTCACTTGGTGTTTGACTGTGTATAACTTATGTTTATTTTTTTTAATTTTATTTTATTTTATTTGAGAACATACTGTATAGAGGGGCTACAATTACATGGGCAGGATAATGCATACATTTCTTACCAAGCATTGCAGCCTCCTCCTTTGTTTACCCTTCACCTCCCTTCCCAGCCTCCCCCCTCCCCCCACCCAATTATACCCCTGTCCCCCCCCCCGACATTGTAAAGCTGGTTTTGACATGACATTTTGTACTTCTCATTGTTGCAACAGGTCCACCTGAATCCTTAAACGACTTGTTTGTCCCCATCTCCTCCACATGTTATACTGACATCAAATATAGTGAAAGCAGGGGTTACACTGTGGGGGAGGGACATACAAAGCAACAAAGAAATAATCTTATAAATGCGTTAGAATGACTGTGTATAACTTAACCCTTTAGCCCGGAGAAGACTGAACCACAAGAGATAATCTTGAAACATGTTAACAAAAGGTGAGATGCATATGTAACTGAAGATATAGAGGTATTGAGCTAGTTATTATGGAAACTATATGAAATGGTTAGGTATTCAAGTTGTGTCTATTACATTCCTCCCATTTCTCAGTTATGCGAAAAAATAAGAACCCAGCCAGAAGAAAAACATTGTGCTTTTTCAGTGAACTCTGAAGAAAACTCTTAGAATGCTATTAGATAGTCTATATAAGGTAGTATACATTTTCTATGACAGAAGTGATCGGTTTCTACAAAACAAATATGTCATGCATTCACAATTTATCTCACAGTCCTAGGAATGGAAGTCTCATAACAGGGTATAAAGAATCTTTCTGCATCCTTTTCCCCTAACTGTTGACAATTTAATGACATATATACTCATCCTCTAGGTCTCTGCCTTATCTATTTATTTAATTGTTTATTTATTTAGCTCAGGTCCTGTGGGTTGAATTCAGATCTTGGGCACCAACTCTTGAGTTGTTGCGCTCAAGGCGAGTGCTCTACCCCTTGAGCCATAGGTCATTTTCTGAATTCTGAGTAGTTTGTTGGAGATCAGAATCTCAGGAACTTTCTTTTTTGGGCTGGCTTCAAACCATGATCCTCAGATCTAATTTGTTGACTAGCTAGGATTATATGTGTGGGTTACCAGAGCCCAGCTCTACTTTATTATGAACGTGAACTTCTTTGAATTCTAATTTTTTTAAAGTGTGATTTTAAGGTTTCTGACACTATGAATAGTGTAAGGACATGATTAATGCTGGATAAAGGGCTTAATTGCTGGAACTATGGCAGGTTTGTGACTACTTTAATGTGTTGTGACTGCACTTCCATAAAAAATCTGCCACAAGACAAAGATTAGGGTGTGTGTGCATGTGTGTGCGTGTGTGTGTGTGTGTGTGTGTGTGTGTGTGTGTGTGTGTGTGTGTGTGTGTTGTTACTTATAAAACTTTGAAAATTAGGGACTGGGAAGGTGGCTCAGTGGTAAAGTGCTTGCTTTGCATACATGAGGCTTTGGGTTCGATTCCTCAGCACACAAAGGAAAAAGAAAAAAGCTGGAAGTGGCACTGTGGCTCAAGTGGTTGAGTGCTAGCCTTGAGCTGAGGAGCTGTGAGGGACAGTGCCCAGGCCCAGAGTTCAGGCCCTACAACTGGACCCCCCCCAAACAACTTAGAATATTATACCTATTCTGCTTTCTTATTTATGGCTGATTTGTTAATTGAGCACTATACTTTCAGCTCAGCACTCAACTGGTTAACTGGAAATGTTGCACCCAACATATACCTAATCTCAGTGGCTTCAAATTCTTATCCTCTGACATCAGCCTCTTGAGTAGATAGGATTATAAATGTGAGAAAGTGGCATAACTATCCGTAGCAGACAATGATAAAAGAACAAACAGGAAGATAATTGAAAAAGACAGCATAGAGAAAAGTGTGACTCTAAATTGAGCACTTAAATATCAGGTTCTGAGTTTAACCTCAGTATTTGAGAGACCGAGTAGTACAGGCAAAAGAATTGGCGATGTAGCTCAAGTCACTGAGCACTTGCTTAGTCTGTAAATTCTTTGGTGTCACTAATCAGCACTTTGGTTAAAAATTTTTTTTGGTTTCTTGTACAGAGTGCAACGTAATTTTCTGTTTTTCATTTGTTCACAGTGACACAGATTTACTAGACATTGTCATCAGTTCTGGTAACAACAAGACTACTGGGTGAGTTGTTTTCTTTTGTCCTTCACATGGTAACCCATTTTTTTTTTGGAGTATGATGACAATCGACAAAATACATGATGACCTATCAAAAACCCAAGTAGTCATATTCAGTTTTGCATCTAAATAGAAAATGATAGAGCAGGTCAAAAGAGACTGGGTCATGGTCTGCTGTGAATTCAAGGACTGGCAGGCCCAATCCTTAGTCAGAGTATCAACATGCATGTATGGGACTCATAAAGAACCGAGAAATGTAAGAATTCCTCTCAGAAACACGGAGACAGTCCTACTGTTCTGTAGATCTCAGCAGATAGGAGAATCATCTACCTCAGACCAATTCTTCATTCTCCAGATCTCAATTACCATGAAAGGCCCACCATCACATTGAATGGGAGTCCTGCTTCTAGCCTTATGTTCTTACCTGACAGGCAGGAAAGACTGCCATGATTACTTTATTAAGGAGGGAATAGAGAAGACATAGGAAGCAGAAAATTAGATAGAAAATTAGATTGTGAGGGTTGAGTTATTGTGAAGTAAGCTGAATTTAAAATTAGTTCAAGAACAATAGGACATTAAACTTTTCTTATGTTTATAAGAATAGAATTATTGTTTATTTCAATGTGCCAGTCATTGGGCTTGAGATTAGGGTCTGAGCCATGTTCCTGAGTGTGGTTTGCTCAAGTCTAGCACTCTAGTCCCTGGCCTACAACTCCACTTCCAGTGTGTTTGGTAGCTAGTTGGAGACATGAGTCTCATGGACATAAGCACCCACGCACGCACCCATGCAAACACATGGAACTTGCCTCCCTGGGCTGACTACAAATTTAGACCCTTGTTTCTCAGCCTCCTGATCAGCTATGATTATGTTTGAGCTATAAGCACCTGGTGTAGGAAAGGAATATTCTTAAATCTGCCATGAAGCATTTCTTTTGCAGATGTGTACATGTACTTTGCCCTAGACACCTTGTTTCTCAAGATAACCAAAAATACCCTTTTTCTTTTTTTTACATTTTTTAAAATTGTGAAAATACCATAAAGAGGGGTTACAGTTACATGAGCAAGATAATGAGCACTGTTGCCTCCTCCTTTGTTTCCCCTTCCCATCCCTTCCTATCCCCTACCTCCACCCGATACTCCCCCCCAAAGTTGTAAAGTTCATTTTTTCGCATAACATTTTGTACATTTCATTGTTGCAATGAATCCCCCTGTATCCCTATTTAAATGATTTGTTTTTTCCTTTCCCTCCACAAATAATACCAACATCAAATACAGTGAAAGCAGGTGTTATACCATGGGGGAAGGACATAAAAAGCAACAAGGAAATCATCTTATAAATATGTTAGAAACAATTGCATGAAAGAAAAAATCATTTGAATACTTTCCTTGGGGTTCATTTCCCTAACATCAACTTATCTGACCTTTTCTGTTTGACTCAGACATAGTTATTGCAAATGTAAAATGTTCAAGTTCTACTAGTTTATTACTTTTAGGAGAATTGTAGCTAACGAGTGAAGACGTAGGGTAGGAATTTACCTCAAATTTGACTTTCATAATATAATTGCTTAATTGTTTAGTGTGGATATAAATGAACCAATAGAGCTCAGACTGGAAGATGTCAGCAAAAATCAGATGCATATGCATATGTATGAATGTGTGTGTATATATACATACATACATACATACATACATACATACATACATACATACATACATACATACATACATGAATACAAAGATACACAGATATTAAGCCAGAAATTTGGGGAACTATATAAAAAAGGTAGGCAGTATATTTTATATCTGTAGTATTCCTCTCTATTCCAAGTTAGGTGAAGGAATGAGATTCGAGTCAGAAGACAAACTCCTTGCTATTTTAGTGAGCACAGAAGAAAACCCTTAGAAAGCTATCAGCCTTTGTAGGAGATCCTATGAGATTGAGTAGTATATGTTTTGATTGACTGTAGTAAGATTTTATGAGCAAAGTACCATTGAAATGACAATGATTAACATGTGTCTGCATATGTGTGTGTGTGTGTGTGCGTGTGTGTGTGTGTGTGTGTGTGTGTGTGTGTGTCTGTCTGTCTGTCTGTCTGTCTGTCTGTCTGTCTGTCTGTCTGTCTGTCTGTCTCATGGCCAAAACTCCGATCCTACTGCCTATTTTGCTTTCTTGTTATGGTTGATGGAACTTATGAACTACTCTTTGAGTCCAACCTTTTTCTGGTTAATTGGAGATGGGCTCTCATAGGCATTTCTACTCTAGATGGTTTCAAAATACTATCCTCACTCTCAGTCTCTGAGTAGATAGGATTATAGCTTTGAGACAGTAGCATGCCCATCCAGCACAAACAGGGAGATCATTGAATAAGCAAGTAGAGACAAAACTGTGAGTGTAAATTGAGCACTTAACTAGAGGAACAGAGTTCCCAGATTGTACTGAACCCAAACCAGGAGATCATTGAGTAAGCCAGTAGAGAAAAAATCATGGTTCTAAATTGAGCCCTTAGTGCAAATATGGTGATCTGAGTTCAAACCTCAATATATGAGAGAGGTCATGTAGTGGGCAGAAGAGCTAGAGATATAATTCAAGTAAATGAGCACCTGCTTAATCTGCACAGACCTTGCTGTCAATAGTTAGCACTTTGGTTAAAAAAAATATGGTTTCTATTACATAGAGCAACTTAATTTTCTGTTTGTTTTTTATTTGTTCACAGTGACACAGATACCGTACTGGCCATTGTCAACAATGCTACTGGGTGAGTTGTTTTCTTTTGTCATTCACATGGTAACCCATTTTTTTTTTTTGGAGTATGATGACAATCGACAAAATACATGACGACCTATCAAAAACTCTATGTAGTCATATTCAGTTTTGCAACTAAATAGAAAATGATAGAGCAGGTCAAAAGAGATTTGGTCATGGTCTGCTGTGAATTCAAGGACTGGCAGGCCCAATCCTTAGTCAGAGTATCAACATGCATGTATGGGACTCATAAAGATCCGAGGAATGTAAGAAATCCTCTCAGAAACACAGAGGCAGTCCCACTGTTCTGCAGATCTCAGTAGATAGGAGAATCATCTACCTCAGACCACCATCACATTGGATGGGAGTCCTGCTTCTAGCCTTCTATTCTTTGTTCCTATCTGACAGGCAGGAAAGCCTGCCATGATTACTTTATTAAGGAGGGAATAGAGAAGACATAGGAAGCAGAAAATTAGATAGAAAATTAGACTGTGAGGGTTGAGTTATTGTGAAGTAAGCTGAATTTAAAATTAGTTCAAGAACAATAGGACATTAAACTTTTCTTATGTTTATAAGAATAGAATTATTGTTTTTTTTCAATGTGCCAGTCATTGGGCTTGAGATTAGGGTCTGAGCCATGTTCCTGAGTGTGTTTTGCTCAAGCCTAGCACTCTAGTCCCTGACCCACAACTCCACTTCCAGTGTGTTTGGTAGCTAGTTGGAGACATGAGTCTCATGGATTTTCTGTCCAGTATGGTTGAAAATCATTATCCTTAGATCTCAATCACCTGAGAGGCTAGGATTATATCTGTGAGCACAGATACTTGTCCTATTCAGGAAAGAAAAATACTCCTTTGTATATAACTAAATATGTAAAACTTTCAACTTCCAATTTATTAGTTTTAAGTAAATTGTAGCTAAGTTGGAAGAAAATGTAAATGTATTTGCCTGATATTTGACTGTGTATAATTTAATCCTTTAGCCTGGAAGATACTAAAACAGGAGATCTCATCCTGGAAGACATTAGTGATAGGTGAGATGCATTCCTTATATGTATGTTTATATATATATATATGTACATAAAGATACAGAGGCATTAAGCCAGAATTTCTTGGAGATGTCTCAAAAGATTGGGCATTACAGCTTATGTCTGGAACGTTCCCACTTTTCCAAGTTAGGTGAATGAATGAGAAGCCAGTCAGAAGATAGCCTTAGTGGTATTTTATTGAGCAGTGAGTAAAACTCCTAGAAAGCTATCAGGTAGCCTGTGTGTGAGACCCCATTTGAATGGACAGTACATGTGTTTGATGACTTTAGTAACAAATTATCACAAATAAAGTAGCTCATGCACTTACAAGCTATTCCACAGAAAACCAGTAGTGGCACTATGGCTCCAAGTGATAGAGCACTAGCCTTGAGCACAAAAGCTCAGGGACAGTGCCCAGGCCCAGAGTTAAAAAATATTAAGGACATGTCTTTCAGGAAGGGTTTGTTTGTCGCACATGCCTTTAATGCCAGCTGGGTGGGAATTGGAAATTGGGAGTAATCTCATTTACAAGCCATATTGTAAACAGTTACTGAGACCCTCATCTGAAATAATGGATCTGTCATTTGAGCTTAGTGTTGTATTTCCCTCTACCCCTTCGAGCAGCATAGGAATCAGAATATGGTCTGAGGTCACTTCCAGGCCTTAAAGGAGACTCTATCTGAAAACACAGGCAAAGCACAAAAGGATCTGGACCATAAATCGGGGGTTGAGCCCATGTCTTGTAAGCAGGCTGGACACACTGTCATCCAACTATAGTACCAAGTAATGAAAAATGGTGAAACAAGATTGCAATTTGTAAAGTTGTCTCCTAGAGAAACTTGGGATTTCAGTGTGTCTTTGAAAGGTTTCACTGAGAGATTGTGGATGATCTCTATATTTTGATCAAATGGAGTCAGAAAGGGAAAGGTCATTAAAGTAATCTGGGTTTTTTGTTTGTTTGTTTGTTTTTTGGGGTCCGGTTGTGGGCCTGAACTCTAGGCCTGAGCGCTGTCCCTCAGCTCTTCAGCTCGAGGCTAGCACTCCACCACTTGAGCCACAGCGCCACTTCTGGCTTTTTTCCTTTTTGCTTATGTGGTGCTGGAGAACCGAACCCAGGGCCTCATGCATGCAAGGCAAGTGCTCTACCACTGAGCCACCTTCCCAGCCCAAGTAATCTGTTTTTAATCAGTGGTTTTGTTACTCCTAATATCAGGCAATCCTTTAGAAAATACCAGGTTTTCTATTTGTGAATCTCTTATGGATTGGACCAAAGGAGGTGATCCTGTTTGGAGCCTAGAGGAGGAGGAGCCAAGAGGAGCATAGAGCTTTTCCATATGGGTAGTTAGTTTTCAACTGAAATCCTGCACACTTTGTTCACAGAGACATATAATTTTTATTTTGTGTTAAAGCAAGACAAACTTTTAGGATCATAAACTTAAGAGTGTGCATTGACTTGTGCAGCAGAGAATTGCCTAGAGTAGAAGGGATTTTTACCTAGGCAGTTGAGTTGAACTGGGAGAAACTAAAACCATAGCAATGTGACATTTTTATTTAATATATTTGTGAAATATAGAACAGAAAGCTTCAATTGAACTATTTCCTGAATAATATGTGCTAATGAATAAAAACTAACCTCTTGAAAAGTAGTAAAATTTCAAAAAGCTGATAACCATGGGGATGAACTTCCATTAGAGTATATAAGTAGCAGAGTAAGTAGAACCAGATGTGAAGTGTAGCAATCATGTGATATCTGAGTCTATATTCTTTTAAATCCCATAGGTCATCATCTGAATGGGCATTTGAGCGTTCAGCACTGAACAAAAGGTAAGAGATAAATGAGTCCATAAAATAGACATGCAGTGAAATGGATGGATGGTTATCTTAAATACCAGTGTGTATGTGTGTGTGTGTGTGTGTGTGTGTGTGTGTGTGTGTGTGTGTGTGTGTGTGTATGCGTGAACATACACTTACAATACATACATATGAAATCTGGGTCATACAACAACACACCGAAAAAGGTGATGAATTTGAGAAGTTGATGGAGAGATGAATTGTAGTACAGAATGTCATTGTGTTTCTTTATGCTCTCCTTGTGGCCTGTGGTCCCAGTATTGTACCATTGTACTACATAAATGTTAGGCATTTCTAGTTTAGCTTTAATAGATGTTTATCTTTTGAATTGACATGTAGTAGGTACCCATTTGTGTAGTGTGTAGTACAAGAGTTTGACACACTTAATACATTGAGGTGATCAGTTTGCATAATTGGCATTTCTGTTATTTTATTTATAATTGGTTTCTGCCAGACTATTCAATAGTATTTTCATATGGCACTTAGAAAATTTTGAATTCATTTTTTTCTAGCGTAGATACTCTTCTTTGCTCTTGAAGGAGTCATTCTTTCTTCTCAGAAACACATCTCTATATAGTAATATCCCTCTCCATTCTTCTTGCATATCCTGTTCATGGCCATGACTATTATTACTTTCTAGCTTGTATTGCTTTAAGATCCACATGGAAGTGTGTTTACAATACTATGTTTTCATTTTCATTAGTCTGAGAAAGTTTGTATTTTCTTCATGATTTCATCAGTCCTTTGGAAGTTCAAATGAATATTATATACATTATGTGTGCTTATAAATTTTTTAATGTATTTGTTTTCTACTTTTCTGGGGCTTGAACTCAGAGCCTGAGCATGGTCTCTGAGCTTCCTTTGCTCAAGGCTAGCACTCTACCACTTGAGCCACAGCACCACTTCCAGTTTTTTCTGTTTATGTGCTACTGAGGAATTGAACCCAGGGCCTCTTGCATGCTAGGCAAACACTCTCCACTAAGCCACATTCCCAGCCCTTCTACTTTCATTTCATTAGTGAATAAGATATAGAAAATAATTTCAACTTTTAGTACTTTATTGGAAAATGATTTTTCAGATAAAGACAGTCTGGAGAATACTCCAGAAGAAAGATGAAGGAATTGCAATCCATTCAATGCAGTCATTCAATGAATTCAATGCAACTTGATTGAACCCATCCCTTTAGATGAAATATTTTAAGTATCTTTTGTCAATTTGGTTTTCAATATACTGTGATGTTTTGTGATTGTTTTGTTGTCTGAAAGATCCTTTTTTTGGCAACAGTGGGTACTGATGCTGCCAACTTTTATTGTGTTTGAGTTGATATGTACTTTTACATTGAATGATGTTGGTTTTTATATAGTAGCATTGTCTTTCAATGAGTGACTGTATATTTAAAATTATTATTTTCTACTGACACTTTTTGAATAATGTCCTGTCTTTCTTTGTATCATTATATAGGGGATTTTTTGTGACAGAGGCTGTTTTTTCTTGTATAAATACTGTGACTTATGATTGCTGCTGGTTTATGTCTTCAGGAAATGTAAAGCAGTCCTATTGCTTTAATTTCAGTCTTTCTAAGACTTTACTGGTAAAATACATGTCTAGTAGGAAGTGTATCATTGGGTCAAGGGTTTTTTAGTTTAATCCATTAGACAATCTGTATCTAAGATAGAGTTAGGGCTCTTATTGTTCACTAAATACATATTTCTCAAGTTGTATGTTATTTGTTTTTTTAATGTGTCCTTTGTTTCTTCACATTCAACTTTATGGCTTTATGGCTGTCTCTACAGTTACAGATTAAATCCTGTCTCTTTTTCCTATCTGGTCTGTGGACTCACCCAATGTGACTGGCAGTAAAAAACACTTGAAGATGAAAGTAAATGAAAGACTGACCTTAGAATTGCTAATATCTGTGGAGTTCTCATATGTAAAACCTGTAGTGAAATGTGAAATAAATTCCCCATGCCAGTCTGTGGTAATACTAGAGAGAACTATTCAAAAAGTGAAATGTTTACTAATTTCACAGGCATTGGGATATATTATTATCTTCTAAAGGTTCAGTTGTAAATAAATGATGAACTATGCACAGATGGAAATATGAACATGAGTATCTACAACCCAACCTGTTCATGTCTAGAGTCGCTAGTTCTTTGATTAAAAATATGTGCTAAGACTTTGTGACATGCCTAACTATATATTTTCTCTTAGCGTGGATCTTTCTGAAGTTTTACCGGTACCTCTCCTTGGAATCCTAACTGGTGAGTGAGTGCAAAACCAATATGACCATTAAATATGTTTATATACTCAACACATACATGTCTCTTGACAGTCAGAAATGAAACATATGACAATATGAGATGAAACATACATACACATAACACAGACATAGAGATGTTAAAATAATTGAACAAAAAAGAGTGTTGCAGGCCTGAGATCTCAGCTACTAGGAAACATCTTAGGAAGATGTTAATCTAGTGTTAGACCTGATCCAAACAGGAATCCTTATCAAAAACTCCCTAGATTAGCACCAAAAATAAAGCTGTGATGCTGTGTTAGAGCAACTGGCTAGTAGATAAGGGATCTATATTCAAACCAGAGCAATTGCTGTCCCCCAAAACAGAATGATATAAGGAAGTAAGTAGGGAGTGAAGGAAGTAAGAAGCCAAGATGGAAGGAAGAAAAGGAAGGAAGGAAGGAAGGGAGAAAAGAAGAAAAGAAAAAAAGAAAGAAAAGGAGAGAATGGAAGGAAAAAGAAAAGACAAGAAACAAATTTTAAAAACCCAACTCAGATTAGGAGTGAAAGGAAAAAGGGGTTAAGATGTGTGAAATCACCCTGAAGAGTCCCTTATTTTCTTTCTTTTTTTTGGGGGGGGGGGTCTGGTAGTGGGGCCTGAACTCTGGGCCTGGGCGCTGTCCCTCAGCTCTTCAGCTCAAGGCTAGCGCTCTACCACTTGAGCCACAGCGCCACTTCCGGCTTTTTTCTTTTTGCTTATGTGGTGCTGAGGAATCAAACCCAGGGCCTCAAGCATGCAAGGCAAGCGCTCTACCACTGAGCCACCTTCCCAGCATTTTCTTGATCCATTCATCTACTGAGAGGCATCTGGGTTGGTTCCATATCTTAGCTATGGTAAAAAAAAAAAAAAAAAAAGGCTGCAATAAACATAGTCGTGCTGGTAGCTTTAGTGTGGTCTTGTTTGTGAACATTTGGGTAAATGCCCAAAAGTGGGATTGCTGGGTCATAGGGGAGCTCTATGTGGAGTCCTTTGAGGAACCTCCATACTACTTTCCAAAGTGGTTGAACAAGTTTACACTCCCACCAGCAATGCAGTAAGGTTCCCTTCTATCCACATCCCATCCAGCATCTGTTGTTATTAGAGTTCTTGAGTATAGCCATTCTAACTGGTGGTATCTCAATGTTTGAGGGAGAGTTTTACTTCATCTTTCCCTATTTGGATCCCTTTTATGTTTGTATCTTGTCTTATTGCTGTAGCTAGCCATTCTAATACTAGATTGAAGAGAAGTGAAGAGAGTGGACATCCTTGTCTCGTTCCTGAGTTAGAGGAAATGGCTTTAGTTTTTCACCATTAAGTATAATGCTGGCTGTAGGTTTGTCATATACAGCCTTTATTGTATTGAAGAATGTTCCATGGATTCCTAATTTTTCCAGAACCTTCATCATAAAGGGGTGTTGGATCTTGTCAAATGCTTTTTCTGCATCTGTTGAGATAACCATGTGGTTCTTATCCTTGCTCCTGTTGATGTAATGAATTATATTGATTTGTGTATATTAACCAGCTTTGCATCCCTGAAATGAATCCTGTTTGATCATGGTGTATGATTTTTTTGGATGAATTGTTGAAGTTGATTGACCAGAATTTTGTTGAGAAGTTTTGCATCTATGTTCATCAAAGAAATGGGTCTATAGTTCTCTTTCTTTGATGAGTCTGCCTGGTTTTGGGATGAGGGTTACGATGGCTTCATAGAATGAGTTCGGTAGTCAACTTTTTCTTTCAACTTCATTGAAGTGTTGGAGGAGTATTGGTGTAAGCTCTGCTTTGAAGGCCTTGTAGAATTCCACTGTAAATCATCTGGTCCTGGGCTTTTCTTAGATGGGAGGTCTCTTATTGCTGTTTCTATTTCAGTGCTTGATATGGGCCTGTTAAGATGGTTTAACTAATCTTGGTTTAGTTTTGGCATGTCAGTATTTGCTAGGAAAAGGTCCATTTCTGCCAAGTTCTCAAACATATTAGCATAAAGTTTTGAGAAGTATTCCCTTATAATGTTCTGAATCTTGGTTGTTTCTGTGGTGATGTTTCCATTCTCATCTCTGAGTTTATTTATTTGGGTGTGTTCTCTTCTTTTTCTGATAAGATTTGCTAAGGGTCTGTCAATTTTGTTAATTTTTTCGAAGAACCAACTCTTTGTTTTGTTGATTCTTTCTATGGTTTTTTTGGATTCTAATTCATTTAATTCTGATTTAATTTTAATTATTTCTTTCCTTCTACTGGATTGGGGTTTATCTTGCTGCTCTTTTTCAAGGAGGCTCAGATGTCTCATTAAATTGTTGATTTCAGATCTCTCCAATTTGTTGATGTAGGAACTCAGAGCTATCAACTTGCCCCTGAGTACTGCCTTTGCTGTATCCCAGAGGAGCTGGTAATTTGTGTGTTCATTTTTGTTAAATATCATGAACATTTGAATTTCCTTTCTAATCTCTTCCATGACCCACTGGTGATTCAGCAGTGTGTTGTTCAGCCTCCATGTGTTACAGGATTTTTTTTTTGGTGGCTTTTGGTGTTGAGTTCTAATTTTATTCCCTTGTGGTCTGAGAGAATGCAAGATATAACTTCAATGTTTCTGAATTTGGACAAGTTTGCTTTGTGGCCTAAAACACACATGAGTCTTTTAAGAGCACATTTCATATCCAAACCCAAACATACAAAGATGGAATCATATAGTATATTCCTCAGTCTTCATCTCAACCCATACATAATCATTCTTTCCCTCCCCAATCCCCTCAAACCCTGGATGCCCTTTCCTACTCTTTCTTTCCTAAGCCAGGATTGCTTTGAAAGGAATTCCAGTCATCAGATTCTTCTATCTGATTAGTATTTTGGGATGATACCCAACATGTGCACTCTTAAAAAAAAAGAAAGAAAGAAAGAAAGAAGAAAAAGAAGAACATCTATCCAAGCCCTGGTAGCTCACATCTGTAATCATAGATAGTCAGAAGGCTGAGACCAGAGGATTGGGGTTTGAAGCCAGACAGGGCAAGTCTGTGAGACTCTTATCTCCAATTAAGCACCAAACATCTGGGATTGGAACTGTGACTCAATTGGTAGAGCACTAGCCTTGAGCAAAAACAAAACAAAACAACTGCTGGTTGCCAGTGGCAGTAATCCTAGCTACTCAGGAGGGTAAGACTTGAGGATTACATATAAGAGCCAGCCCAGGCAGGAAATTCTGTGACACTTTTATCTCCAATTAAACACCAAAAACCAACATGTGGAGCTGTGTATCAAATAGTACTATTGACCACAAGAGCTCAAAGACAGTTCCCAGGGCCAGCATTGCCCCCCACCAAAAAACTCCACCAAAAATCCCCACCTGATATTATTGACTATACCCCAAAATATTATATTTCAATAATATTAGTTTCTAATTAGTGTGTAATTTCCCATAATTGTCTAAAATCTCCTTTCACTTTAGTTCTTTTCAATCAAGTACTAAAGACTATATATTTCAGTCATTATCACAACTCTTCAGTTAAAGTTCATTGGTTTCTCACTTCTTTTCTTATTTCTCATAATTTTTACTGAAGAAACCAAAGTGTTTATCTCAGAGAGTTTATATTCCAAATTTGGGTAGATCATCTAAGGGCTTCCTATTCCTTATCTTGCTTAATTTTGTCAACAACTCTGAATGGGCACTTTGTGTAAATCGGGAAGTTGAAGTTTAGAGAAATTAATGTTTTGAAACAAGCACCCAAAATCCAGATGTGTTGGCATCCCAGCCAATCACTTCCTATGCATGCAGTGCCTTGTCTGTGTTTCTCTTCAGACTGTGTGGCAGCCAGTGGGGGATTCCTAGCTGTGGATGTGGCTGTGAAAGCCAAGTTTTCTTTCAGAGAAATACTGGAGTTGAACAGCAGCTCGGCCTTATAGCAGAAGACTGTATAACTACTGGTCTCCAGATTGAGCAGCTTTATCCACAGATAGGTTTTCCCTTTGTCCACTGTTTGTCACCACACCCACACCCACACACAAACTAGGTACTCGTAGAAGGCTAAACATAACACATGAACTTAGCAAAGTCCATTTCTAATCATGCCATTTCCATGCTCACATCCACAATGCCTTCCTGTTGTAACCAACTAAATGCTCTAAGCTGAACCCCTGAGGTCTTCTACAATGTGATGTTTCCAGTCCTTTCTCCCACTCTGCGCATTTATACATCCTATACTTGACCACATTTAAGAGGTTTGCTGCAGCGAACGCCTTCTCGACCAGCGAGGAAGAACGACCACCACACGAGGAGTCTTCTCAGATCATGCTTTATTGGAGAGCCCTTTTACTTGTAGGAGAGCTTGAGCGCGAGAGAGTGTGCACCCAAAACATGGCCGCTTATATAGGGAATAGGAACACGGGTCGTTCTATCATTGGTCATCTGCCTTTCACCGTCACCAGGTGCCACGGGATTGGCTGGGGACTCTACGTGGCTCGCGCATGTGCAAAGCCCAGGACCCACCGTCCCGCCAAGCACTGCCTAATATGGACCTCAAAGCAGCAAGGGAGTGGGCGGCGCCTTGTAATGGTGTTCGCCCCGGCTCCCTGCAGTTCCCCCTTTTTGTTTTTGGCAACAGGTAAGAGTAGAGGTTGGGCCTCTGTCTAAAACATTAGGACCTTGCACTGGCCTTCGCCTGAGGGGCGCGCCTTCCCCAGTGATGACCAGGCCTGTCCGATGCCTTTTTTGCAGAGGTGGGATCTTGGGCATCAACCCACTTGCAACCCAGCATGCTCTTCTTGAGGAGATGGTCCTCCTCAAGTGCAGTGCACTTGCCTCGCACCCTGTCCCAAATTGCAAGTTGCATACCTGTCCCGGTGCAATGGGATCCCCTGATCCCTCGGGGTGCTAAGGCTATGCAGGATGGTAAGGCTTAATTGCCTCTCAGGGCCGACAGCCAGATCTGGGGTGAGGATCCACTCTCCAAAGCGGCTAATGCTTGCGAGATAACAACCTTGTCCCTTCTGGTTTGGGCTCGAAGGCGACAGACCAACCATAGGCAGACCACGCATCCTCCCAGGCAGCAGGCTAAAAACATTCCGACTCCCACCCGCTCTTTGAAAAAGGACACCGCAGAGGCCCAGTCAGTAAATTGTAACAGCCCACAACATCATTGGTTTAACAGCCCACAGTATCATTGGTTTAGCTATCACAGGGATTGTTATTAGCACTGTTGCTAACAGCAGGAAGATCAGCTGCATCAGGAGACGAGTGGATGGCATCTTCATTTTGCGGGTCTTCTTTTTTAAGAGGGGGTTCTTCTGCAGTCTCCACCAGCCTGGTCAGTCTCGTTGGCACCCAGTGAGGTACTTCTTGACTCTGTGGAAAAACACAAACAGCTCCCCTGGATCTCGTTATTACCGGATCCGGTCCATACCATTTATTATTAATAACATCCTTCCACATAACCATGTCTTTAGTATCCATGGGGTCTCTTGTCATATGCCGATCTGCGGCAGACTGATCGTTGTCATTTAGAATTAAAAAATTAAGGGTAAAGAGCACAAGAGAAAGTCTTTCCCTGGGGGACGCTGACTCAGCATTTCCCCCTTTTTGTTTTTGAAGCATTTCTTTTATGCTTCTATTAGCTCTTTCCACTATACCTTGTCCTTGAGGATTGTAGGGCAATCCGGTGGTGTGGGCAACCTGCATTTGTGCGCAAAAGGCGCGAAAACCATGAGAAGTATAAGCAGGGCCATTATCCGTCTTGAGTCTAAGGGGCTTTCCCCAAGCTGCCCAAGCTTCTAAGCAGTGTATTTTGACATGAGACACCTTTTCTCCTGCCAAAGGTGTGGCATGAATGACACCAGAAAAGGTGTCCACAGACACATGTAAATATTTTAACTTACCAAATTCTGTCAGATGAGTAACATCCATTTGCCATAGGGCGTTTGGTCTCAACCCCCTGGGGTTTACCCCCACATGGGGAGGCTGAAGAAAGGTAACACAGGATTTACAGGCTTTAACAATATCTCTTGCCACATGCCTCGGCAAATTATATCTTTTCCTAAGGGTATTTGCGGGTACATGATACAATTTATGAAAGTCTTTTGCCAATTCTACAGGATCAGCAGCGACCAGAGCCACAGCCCGAGTTGCCTGGTCCACCAAATCATTACACCTTGCCATGGGGCCCGGCAACATAGAGTGGGCGCGAATATGTCCAATATAGAAAGGGTGTTTTCTGTTTAAGATAAGGGATTGAATCTGTAACAAAACATTAGAAATAGTACTGGCCTGCTTAATTGAAGCAGCAACTTCAAGAGAAGCAACGGCATTTACAAAATATAATGAATCAGAAAATAAATTAAAAGGTTGATCAAATCTTTTAAAAACTTCAAGCACAATTAAACATTCAACAGCCTTTGGGACATTAGGCCGAAAATTAAAGACTACCGGCTGTTTGTGTCCTTGAACAAAAAAGGCACCTTGTCCAGATTTTGATCCATCCGTAAAGATGATCAGGGCATCAACCAAGGGCTCCTTTGAAGTGACAACAGGAAAATACACTAAATTTTTGTTAACTATGGCAAGCAGAGGATGCTTAGGATAATGGTTATCAATTACATTTGGAAATGAGCAAACAAGAATTGCCCACATATCCACTGTAGCTGCTAAAATTTCAACTTGCTCACGGGTGTATGGAATAATTAATTTATCTGGAATTTTTGCAAAGTGCATTAAACAATACTTTATACCCAAAATTGCCTTTTTTTTTCAGACCAAAATTGCCTGTTTAGCCACTAATTCAGGAAAATATTGAACAGTTTTTGCTCCCACAGAATCATAGCATTAATAGTTAGCCTTCGAAGCAAGGCAGTGGTATAATTGGCCGTCACCCCATAAGTCCTGACTGCCTCAACTGAATCTTTTAACTGGGAGTAGGAAACCGGCTCAAGAATTCTCTCATTAGTAATGGGATTTTCAAAAACTGGAAAAGCGGCTGCCAGCCGCGACCAGGTGCTTCCTTTTATAAAGTGACTCCGCCCCACCGGCGGGCACGGCGGGGGGGCCGACGGGTGAGGGGCAGCTCCATTTCCTCTTCCTGGCTGCTGCGGTACTCCCACCCCTAGAGGGCGCCACCCCCCATATCTGTCTGCCTCATACTCAGCCGCAGCCTCTTCTAAGTCTTCATTATCAGCTGGATCGAGCTGCTCTCCCTCCTCCTCTAACATTTCTTCCTCTGAGTCACTCACAAGATCACTACATTCTTGGTCCCGCCCTTCCACATGTAGGGCTGAGAACCGGTTTGCTTTTAAAGAAGGGCATAGGGGTCTCCTTGAGACCCCCTCCTCCCTAAGACCCTTCTCCTTTTGTGAGGGCTGCAGTCCCTCCTGCTTTAATTCTTTACGATCCTTTTGTCTTTTTTCCCTTTTTCTTTTAGGCCTATTTTCCTCCCCATTACTGGATGCTGACTCTGATAGACTATCCTGATGCCGTGTTAGTACTTTGCATCCTTCCTGGATTAAATCAAACCCTCCCTCCTTGAGGCAAGTGCGCACTATCAAAAGAACAAAGCACAAGGGAAGAAGCAATGCAAGCAACCAATAATCTACAGTAAGCAGCATACCGGGGGATACTTACCGACGTCTCCTCTCCACGTGTTGAGTTCTGGCTCCTGTTCAGCCTCTCGCGCGGGTCCCGGGTTTCGGCACCACTTGCGGCAAACGCCTTCTCGACCAGCGAGGAAGAACGACCACCACACCAGGAGTCTTCTCAGATCACGCTTTATTGGAGAGCCTTGTTACTTGTAGGAGAGCTTGAGCGCGAGACAGCGTGCACCCAAAACATGGCCGCTTATATAGGGAATAGGAACACGGGTCGTTCTATCATTGGTCGTCTGCCTTTCACCGTCACCAGGTGCCACAGGATTGGCTGGGGACTCTACGTGGCTCACGCATGCGCAAAGCCCAGGACCCACCGTCCCGCCAAGCACTGCCTAATATGGACCTCAAAGCTGCAAGGGAGTGGGCGGCGCCTTGTAATGGCGTTCGCCCCGGCTCCCTGCAGTTTGCTGTTTCCCAGCATGTCAACACTTCATACTCCCCAAGTCTTTGTTCACATGGGCCCCTCCCCAGCCCGAAGTAGTGTCCCACCATTTCAGACCTTACAGCCCTTTGAGGGTTTGTTAGGAACTATGACATTTATTCTGTGGCTATTTCAAGTGCAATGTATGAGGATGTGGTGGCAGGAGCCAAGGGGGATGTTCCCTGGGTCTCCTGTGGAGGTCTGCAGACATCTCCCCTTCCTCACTCCTGCAGTCTTGCGGTTTCCCTGACTTCATTCCATACCTGGCATACCATGGATGATGACAGCTCTGCTGATTTGTTGGGAAAACAAGACAGGGCAGAGAGGCTGCAGGACCCAGTCCCCTCTGCTAGGTCCTTCTTACACACTGCCACATTCTGCCCTTCTTTGTGGCCCTTCCTCTTGCCACCTGAGACTAAAGAACTTTCAGGTGCCTTCCTCACTACTGCCCTTCCCTTTTTGCCCTTACTGGACTTGAACTCAAGGACCTGGTGCTCAGTAGGCTTTCCCTGCTTATAACTGACACTCTACCAGTTGAGCCAAACCTCTAGCCTGACTTTTTGCTGATTCATTGGAGATAGATTCTCCAGACTTTTCAGTCCCACTGGCTCAGCCTCTGCCTCAGCCTCCTGAGTAGCTAGGATTACAGATATGGGCCACAGGTACCCAGCACACTGCTTGTACTAATTGGAGATGTGATAGTTAATGTTGTCAGCCCTTCCCATTTGGCTCAGTGCCAGAACTCTTCAGTTCTTCAGAGAGAGGTCCCAGGAAAGCCCCTGTGAGCAACCTTCCCTAGAGAAGGAATGTGAGACTTAGAGAATTCCAGGGTTTCCTTACAAAAACAAATTTGGGAAAAGGGCAGATGAAGAAACTCTAGCTCTCAGAGACATCCAGAAAAGACATATAATTATCTACTGCACCTAGTGGAGGACTCTTTCTCCCCTGATGAAGAACCATCCATTAAACCACAGTCCTCCCTTTAACTCATTACAGCAGCTTCTGCCATAGCAGTATTAGCCCCTTAGTTGTCATTAGCAAGCCATAGGCAGGACTTACTTCTTCCATGTTCCTCCCTGCAGGTCTGAGGTCAGTGCTTTTTCCCATGGTAGATAATTAGTCATGAGGTAAATACATAAGAATATTAAGGAATATTAATTATCTAATGGAACACAATAAATGTTTGCTTAATTTCTTCCTGCTCTTAAGCTGAAAAAGAGAGATTAGGATACTGACTCTAAACTTTGCATTCTCACTAAAATTGGGACTTCTGTTGCTTTACAGCATCATTATGTGGAATATTTCAAAATTGTAAAAAATGTGTTTCATGGGAATTTACCGCCAAAAAGAAAGCTTAAAATTGAAAGAATTGTAGTCCATTCGCTTCACAGTAAGTGCTTTGGAATTGAAGGATGGGACCTGAGGACGAGTGCTCCCATTCTTTGAGAGGGTTTTGCTCGCGGTTATGTATATAGATCATCATAACTCCTAGCTGTCTTGCTTGATTCACAAACTATTCCTATGTCAGACTGTCAGGACAGTTTTAAAGCTAAAGGGGAGAGATGTTTTACAACTTACCCCTCACCTCAATACCACACATGACACAAGAGGCTTATGTGACAAACCATCTTTGATTACAGACACACAGACGAGGGAGGACAAAAGGACTTTGAGAAACAATTATAAATCTCATTAACTTCTGCTTTTGTGTAACATCAAAAATGAATACTCTAGAGTTCTTATTTGAAAATTCACTACCTTTGCTCATAACCAACTTCACCTAAGCCTTGGTAACACTGAGAAGGGAAAGACATCTTTCCAAACACTGGCTAACCCCATGAACACACAGTCATCATTACTTTCTCGTTAGTACAGATTGGTACTTTAAGTACCTTACTTACTGCCACACTATTTTAAGGCCATGATTGCCTTCAAAAAGAGTTCTATTTTAACATGACTGGAATGATGTCCTTACTTGAATGGTTTTGCTTTTATTAGCATTGCTTCACAGGGCCACCTTCTAAGAACCAAGTCACTAGGTGGTTACAATCATTGTGCAAATATCAGGATATCTTTCCACAAATGGCCACAGCTATGGTGTCACTAGGTAATAAAAGCTCACAGAACCACCATCATGCACGGCCTCTCACTGACAGAAACATCATGCAGGCAAGGTTGACTCAATTCTCAAGCCCCTACAATGCAGAAAACACACTCTACAAAGAATTCATAAAGATAAGGGAAGTATTTGGAGCAGACCATTCCAATTTAGCAACCTTATAATCAGCACATTGACCACTTGGAGCACAATGGTCAGGGAAGTCTGCCAATTACCAATGTGGACTTTTGTAACAGAAATATGGATGCCAAAGTGACACAGACAGGAGCTCAGAGCCCTGTGGGATGGAAGATGGGCACGAGCCAGCAGCCTGAAAATACATCAGGCAGCCTACATCTCTCTGTCCCTTGGTCTCCCTACCACCAATATCCAGAAAAAGGGTTCCAACAGCCAGTAGAGCAACCACATCAAGGCTTTTCCTTCCCCGCCCTGAATCTGACTCCTCTAAAGGAGAATGCTCTCAAGACCCTTCCACAGTATTACTCCCTTTAATCCCAGTAACAGAATTGTGCTGTGGCTCAACATTTAAAATTCAAGCAGCAGTAATCCAGTCAGACAACGAGGCAAGCTTAAGCAACCAGGCGGTAGAATAGCTGGTTTAGTAAAGTCTTTTTCAATACTAGTGATAAGGGAAGCAATCTCTCATTTTTAAAAACCTTCTTTTAGAAATAAGAAGGTTATAGTTGAGGTTTCTCTCCATGTCAAGACTCATCCACATTTCTGACAGTTACAAGTTGCCGCATTTAAACAAAACGTTTGCACCTCCCATGTTTGTGGATTGGCAGAAAGCCATGGAAATAGCCATACCACCAAGAGCACTGGGGAGGCTCAGGCTGACAGGTCTGGATTGGCTTTCTACTGGAACTCCATAGAGCAATCAGAATAAGCAATGGACAATGGTCTGCTGTTCATGGATCCTCTGCTTTGCAAGTTCTGCTAGGGCTTGGTTGGGTGGCTGGGCCGAAGGCCTGGACTTGGTCAGTGTTCCATATCTGTTGTTGCTTACCTACCCAGGCTGTGTGAAGCATGCAATGAGTAAAAAGGCACTTTTAAGCACTAATGCCAGAGTGAAGGATTTTCCTGGTGGCCCTGCTGAAGTTATTCCATGGCCTTGGTTTATGTCCTACCCAGCTCTGCTGTCACTGGGAGAGCAATGCAGGGTAGAGGCTGCAGAACCAAATCTTCTCTGCTCAGAGGTCCTTCTTACACACTGTCACATTCTGCCCTTTCCTGTGGCCATTCCCCTTGCTACCTGAGAGTTAAAAACTTTCAAGAGACTTTCTCACCACTGCCCTTTCCTTTTTTGCCAGTACTGGGGCTTGAACTCAGCGACCGTGTACTCAGTAGGCTTCCCCTGCTTATAACTGGCACTCTACCAGTTGAGCCACACCTCTAGCCCAAATTTTTGCTAATTAGAGATGGATTCTCCCAGACTTTTCAGTCCCCACTCAGCCTCCTGAGTAGCCAGGATTACAGCCATGGGCCTCCAACACCCAGCATATTGCTTTTACTAATTGAAGATGTGATAGTTAATGCACAGTGCCAGAACTCTTCAGTTCCTCAAAGAGAGGTCCCAGGAAAGCCCTTGTGAGCAACTTTCTGTAGAAGAGGAATGTGAGACTTAGAGAATTCCAGGGTTTCCTTACAAAAACAAATTTGGGAAAAGGGCAGATGAAGAAACTCTAGCTCTTAGAAACACCCAAAAAAGACATCTAATTATCTACTGCAGCTAGTGGAGGTCTCTTTCTCCCATGATGAGGAACCATCCATTAAACCACAGTCCTTCCTCTAACTCATTACAGCAGCTACTACCAAAGCATTTTTATTCCCGTAGTTGTCCTTTCAGTCATAAGCAAGCCATAGGCAGGACTTGCTCCTTCCATGTTCCTCCCTGCAGGTCTCAGGTCAGCGCTTTTTCCCATGGTAGATAATTAGTCATGAGGCAAATACATAAGACTATTAATTATGCAATGGAACTCGATGTTTGCTTAATTTTTAACTGCTTTTGTCATGTTAAATCCACTAAAATCGAGGCTTCTGTTGTTTTACCACAAAGTCATTACATTCCATATTTTGAAATGAAAAACATACATAATTGGAATTTACCACCTGAAAGAACCCTCAAAATTACAAAGATTGTAATTTATTCAATTTAAGGTAAGTGCTGTAGAATTGAGGGACAGGACCTGAGGACAAGTCTTCCCACTCTGAGTTTTCTCATGGTTATATACATAGATGGTCATAACTCTTAGCCATCTAAGTTTCCCCACACAGGAACTCCTCTCTGGAGCTGCCCACTGGGCAGGCAATGTGTAGCCATGTCAGCAACTCTCTTCTTCCTTTGCCTATTTCCACTTGAGGGTAGGGCTCCATCCCCTTGCTGTCTGTTCTCATGGCTCCCAGTCTCAGCTCAGTCTAGGCCTTTCAGGGTTGGAGCCTTTAGAGGTGAGGAGACCCATGAACCCTTGAGATACTTTTCTGGACCCACTTCTTCTCTCAGCAGCAGTGTCCCTGTATCATTTTTCTCATCTAGTCCTTTTTTTCCTAATCACACCAATCTTTCTTTTCCCTCTTCCCTCCTCCTTCTAAGCATCACATCCCCACCACCTGCCTTAAACATCTGATCACAGATGCTTTATTTGCTGTCACATAACTGAGTCCCCTGACAGGATAGGCCTTATGCTAGCATTCAGCATGGGTGATCAGCAGAAAAGAGAAATCAGTGCATAGGTTTTTAAAAAGCCAACTCCAAGCTGGGTGTTGGTAAGGCTCACACCTAAAATCCTAGCTAGTCAGGAGGCTGAGCTCTGGAGAATCAGTTTGAAGCCAGCCCAGGCAGAAAAATCTGAGTCTCCGTGTACAACATATCCAGAGACTGTAGGGTTGGAGGCATGACTCAAGTGATGAGTGCCAGCGACGCAAGCTGAGCAAGCTCAAGGCTCTGAGTTCAAACTCTGGTGCCAGGAAAGAAAAAAGCTGAAAACAGTTTTGGAACACAGGAATAGGTACTACAGAGAAGCTTCCTAAAGAGCAGCTTGGAAACTCTCCCCCCCTCCACCTGAATCTCCATGAAGAGTGAAGGGTAGGAAAAAGTAGTGTTTTACCAGAGTCCTTTAGCTACTACCAAGATGCTGCCTACTTCCAAAGAAATAAGACTGCCTGTGTTTGGCTTCTCATCCTTGCTGGGATGATAGGCACCCATGACCATGTTGACAGTTTTCCCTCTGGGCTAGCTCACACTGTGATCCTCTCAATCTCAACCTCCCAAGCAGGTAAGACTAAAGGCAAAAGCCACCAATACCTAGCTGCTCTAGTTGTTTTGGAGATAGGGTCACACATTTTTCCAGGCTAGCCTAGAAAAATGGTGAGAGAGATTATTTCTTTGGGGCTAAGGATCTACACAAGTAAAAGAAAAAGGATGAGACAGGAAATTTTCACCTTCTTCCTTCTTTTTAAATGATAAAATACATTTATGTGTCTTAAAAGTTGTTGAATTGTGAGGAAAATCAAGGGCTTAAGCCAACATTCTTGTCATGCAATAAGAATTTGATTTAGGCTGGGAATGCGTCTTAGTGGTAGAATGCTTGACTACCATGCATGAAGCCCTGAGTTTGATTCTTCAGTACCACATACAAGGAAAAAGTCAAAAGTGGCACTGTGGCTCAAATGGTAGAGTGCTGGCCTTGAGCAAAAGAAACTCAGGGACAATGCCCAGGCCCTGAGTTCAAGCAGTTTTAGACAGACAGAACAGGTAAACTCTTTAGCAGTGGTAATCAAACCTTTACATTTAAATTTCTAATAATTATTTCTAAATTTGAGCCAAGGGAAATAAATCCCAAATTCCTGATGCCTTTCTTTGTAAGCCAGATAACTTGATTACAGTGTAAACAACCTTATGTATTTTAAAAATACCAGATTTTCTAATTTTAAGTTAAAAAATCTTTAGAAAGCCTTTTAATTAAAGTTCCTCTTTAAAACAACACAGTAATTCTTTAAGATCTTTGGTAAGTGTACAAACTCATGACCTTTTTGAATTTTAATCTTAATTTACCCAAAATATTTTTCATATTCTGACAGTTTTTCTTAAAAATGTTCACACATACACACACTCACTTATACAGATCTTAAACCACGCAAAAAAGGAAAATCAGTTGTACGTACATTTTGTCAAATTTTTAGTGGCAAGAGATCTTTTTTACTGCCAGTCTTATATTCTTGCAGATGACAAAGATTTAAGACAAGATTTTTAACAAAGCACTTGCTGGGACATATTTTTTGGGGCTTGTTTAGCCAGGCATATTACCATTGGCCTTTTGAATACGCTCAGTTGGAGGAAGGTTGGGTGGGGGTCACCTGAAACTGGCCTGACACTGTCTCTTAGCCAATTTTAGACAAGAGCATTTTACAGCCTTTTACACTGCCAGGACCAGCCAAATGTCCACACGAGGCTCACAGCCATCTAAACCCTCACCTCTCCTCTGGCAGCCTCCACAGGAAAAAATGCAGCCTAAGGCTTATAGAGGACCAAGCCAGCATGCAACCTTCCATGCCCCATCTCTTGACTGCAGCAACACAGGGAGGGAGACATAGCAGGTCTATGACAGGGCTAGAGGCTGGAACTGAATCCCCAGAGATGTCCAAATAACAAAAACACAAGGATCCGCATTTAAAACTAGTATCCAGACTCCATTGCTGACATGGCCAGGGCTATGGGAATAGACAACTATGGCAGGGCCTGTCTTGTGAAGGACCCAGGGAGAGGGCTGTCAACCCAAAGTGGGGGTAAATAAGCTTACAGTACTTATTCTGATGCGTTAACTCTTTAACCTGTTTTCAGGCCAGCATTTTGCTCGTTAATTGCAGATGAACTCCCCAAGATATTTGGGTAGCTTCAGATTGTTATCCCCTATTCTCAGCCTCTGAGTAGCTAGGGTAATAGATGTGAGACCGAGGCATGCTCATCCATCCCAGATTATGCTGAAAACACAAACAAGGAGATCACTGAATAAGCCAGCAGAGACTAAAGCATGACTCCAAATGTGCATCTAGCAAGCAGGATTCTGAGTTCAAACCTCAGTACTTGAGAGAGGTGGTGGTAGAGACAGAAGAGCTGGAGATTTAGGTCAAGTGACTGAGCACTTGTATAGCCTGCACAAGGCCATGGTTTCAGTGGTCATGACTGTAGAAAAACAATGGGATTTCAGCTACATAGTGCAACTTAATTTTCTCTTTTTCATTTGTTCACAGTGACATTTTGGCCCATTATGATAAAAACCTGAATATTGGGTAAGTTGTCTTCTTTAGTCATCTGCAGGGTAAACCATTTTGGAGTATGACAACAATTGACAGAATACATGATGACCTATCAAAAAGTGCACCTGGTGATTTTCAGTTTTGAAACTAATTAGAAAAATGATAGAGCAGGTCAGAAGAGACTTGGACATGGTCTGCTGTGAATTCAAGGACTGGCAGCCACAATCCTTGGAGTATCCAAGTGCATGTATGCAACTCATAAAGAGCCAAGGGATGTGAGTCCCTTTCAGAAACAGGCAGTCCTACTATTCTGTAGATCTCAGGAGAATGGAGATCATTGACTCTGGATCAGTGTTTCACTCTCCAGAACTCAGTAATCCTGAAGGCCCACCATCACACAGGATGAGAGTCCTGCTTCTAGCCTGCTGTTCCTCATCTGTATCTGACAGGCCAGGAAAGGCAGCCATGATTACTTCAGTAAGGAGGGGATAGAGCAGATAGGAAGCAGAAGATTAGGTGGTAAGTGAGGTTTGAGTTCTTGTGAAGTTGAACTGAATTTATAATTAGTTAAACAGCAAAAGGACATTAAACATTTTGTCAGGTTTACTAGGAAACCAATATTCTTTCTAAATGTGCCATCCTTAGGCTTGAGCTCAAGGCATGAGCCATGTCCCTGATTATATCTGGCATTCTACAACTTCACCCACAGCTTTACTTCCAGCTTTTTTGTTAGTTAATTGAAGATACATGGACTTTTCTGTCCACACTGGTAGAAACTGTGCCCATTAGATTTCAACCTCCTGAGAGGCTAAGATTACAAGTTTGAGCCAGACTCCTGGCCTAGTAAAGAGCAATTATTAAATTCTGCATGAAACCTTTGTTTAGTATAAAAATTCCTTAGAAGCCTCATTCCTAGGAAAAGACAGAAATGCCCCCCTTTCATACAACTAACCAACTTATTAGTTTTAGGTAAATTGTACATAACATTGGTGAAAGTTACCTGGTATTTGACTCTGTATATTTTAATCCTTTAGCACAGAGAAAAATGAGCCAAAGGAGCTTACATTGGAAGATAATCCAGAAGACCTTATACTGGAAGATATCAAAAGGTGAGATGCACCAACAGAGCTTACACTGGAAGGTAAGCCAGAAGATCTTACAAGAAGACATTAGTGAAAGGTGAGATGCTTCAACAGATCTTACACAGGAAGGTAAGCCAACAGAGCTTACACTGGAAGATAAGCCAACTGAGTATGTACATGAAGATATCAGTGAAAGGTGAGATGGGCCAACAGAGCTTACACTGGAAGATAAGCCAACAAAACTTACACTGGAAGATAATCCAACACAGATCACCTTGGAAGCTTAAACCAACAGAGTTTACACTGGAGGATAAGCCAACAGAGTATATACTGCAATATGTCACTGAAAGGTGAAATGCATTCCTATGTGTATATATACATGTACATAAAGATACACATATTCAGCCAGATTTTCTGGCAATTGTATCAAAAGTTTGAGCATTACAACTATGTCTGTAACATTCCTTTTCCAAGTTAAATGAATGAATGAATGAATGAGAAGACAGACTATGCCATTTCAGTAAGCAGCAAAGAAAACTTTTAGAAAACTATCAGATAGCTATTTGAATTGGGGAGTATATGTTTTGTATGACTGCAGTAATAGATTATTACAAGCAAAATTGTTCACAATTTATCTTACAACCCTAAGGTTGTAAGAAGTCTCATGTTAAAATTTCTGTGTCATTAGCTCTTTATCAACTATGAAAAAGAATCTTTCTATAATTCTTTTTTACCATTTCCCTATTTGTTGGCATATAGACTCATTCTCTAGCTCTCTGCCTTTTTAATCATTTTGTTCCAGTCTTGGGGCTTGAGCTCAGCAGTTGGACACTAACCTTGAATTTGCTTTGCTCAAGGATAGTGCTCTTCCCTTTGAGCCATAGGTTTACTTCTGGCCAGGTGTAAGTTTTGGAGTCCAGAAACACTGGGATATCCTTCCCATCAAGCCATATTCCTCAGATCTCATCTTACTGAGTTGGTAGGATTCCAGGCATAAGCCACCAAATGCCCAGCTCTGCCTTATTTTGAATGTAAACCTCTTTAGGGACGTTGGGTGCTAACTTTTTTTTATAGTCCTGGGGCTTGAACTCAGGGCCTGGGCGCTGTTCCTGAGCTTCTTTTACTCAAGTCTAGCACTCTACCACTTGAGCCACAGTGCTACTTCCAGCCTTTTCTGTTTATATAGTACTACGGAATTAATCCCAGGGCTTCATGCATACTAGGCAGGCACTCTTAATACTAAAGCCAATTCCCTGCTCCTTTTTTTCCTTTTCTTTTTCTTTTTTCTTTTTGCCAGTCCTGGGGCTCGAACTTAGGGCCTAGCCAATGTCCCTGAGCTTCTTTTACTCAAGGCTACCACTCTACCACTTAAGCGACAGCACTACTTCTGGCTTTTACTTTTTATGTGCCACTGAGGAATCAAACGCATCAAACCCAAACTTCATGCACTATGGGCAAGCACTCTACCACTAAGTCACATTCCTAGCCCTCTAATCAGTATCTGTATGTGATCATTTTCTGCTTTGAAACTAAACAGAAAATGATAGAGTATGTCAAGAGAAATTTGTTCATGATCTTTGCTGAATTCATATACTAGCAACTATTATCCTTAGATGTAAAAGTGCATGCATGCATCACACAATGATCTAAAGCAGGTGAGCATCCCTTTCAGAAAAAGGACCTAAGAACCCAGGAACAATTCTTCATTCCCCAGGTTTGTGCTACCCTGAAAGGCCAAACATCACATTGCATGAGAGTCTGCTTCTAACATGCTGTTCCTAGTCCCTATCTGATTGATAGGCAGAAAAAATAGCCATGATTAGTGAAAGTAAGGAGGGAATAATGGCAATAGGAAGCAGAAAAATAGATGGCATATAAAGTTTGAGTTCTTATGAAGTGACTTGAATTTAAAATTAAACAGCAATAGGGCATTAAATATTGGGTTAGGTTTAATAGGAAAGAATCTTAAACCTTGCAAAAGACCTTTCTTTTGCAGATGTCACCATTAATTTCCACAAGAAACCTCATTTCTAGGAAAAACAGAAATACTTCCTTTTCATATAACTATGTATAAGTTTCAAGTTCTACTAACTTCCTAGTTTTAGGTAAATTTTAGCCAATTAGAATTCACATGGAGCTTGACCAAGTATAATTTAATCTTTTAGTATGGAGTTTCTCTCCATACTAGCAGATCCTACATTGGAGGGTATCAACAATGAAAAGTCTGATACATGCATATATGTGTGTGTATGTATATACACACATGCATATTAAAACACACGGGTATTAAGCTAGATTTTTCTGGGAACTACATCAAAAGGATGGGCAATGCAGCTTAAGTCTGTACCACTCTTCCCATTTCCAAGTTAGGTGAATGAATGAGAACCCAGTTAGAAGAAAAATTTTTTGCTATTTCAGTGAGCAGTGAGGAAAACTCTTAGAAAGCTGTCATATAGCCTGTGTATGAGACCCTACTGGAATGGGTAGTGTACATTTTCTAGGACTGTAGTAACAAATTCTCAGGAGCCAAGTAGCTCATGCGCTAACAACTTATCTCACAGACCTAGGGGATGGCAGTTTCATGTCAAAATGCCTGTGGGGTTGGCTCTTTTTCAGGACTGTGAAGAATCTTTCCATATTTCTTTCCCCTGTTTTGCTATTTGTTGATAATTCTATGAGGTGAAGACTGTATTTTTAATGCTAGTTTATGAGTCTGGTTTCGAGGTTTCTAACATCATTTGTCTTGGAAAAGGGTTTGATCCCTGGCACTATGACATGTTTGTAACTGCTTAGATATGTAGTAACTATGTTTCATAATAAAATCTACCATTATGCAAGGCTGGTTCCCATCCCAAGTCTGTAATACACTGAAAACTGATTCTGAGGCCTGACCTTATGTTAAGGGAAGATAGATATATATGTTGATGGACATGACAAGTAGGCACAAGGACTGGAGAATCAGCAACTGAACATAGGGTAAAAGGGATTTTTACATATAAACGACAGTACAGTTAGAGGAGAAACACAAAAAGCTACTTTGTTTTAGTAGCAAACCAGGAACTGAAAAGTTTGTTTTCATGTTTTCTCAGAATAACTATGTCCATTCCTGCGGCGAACGCATTCTCGACCAGCGAGGAAGAACGACCACCACACCAGGAGTCTTCTCAGATCACGCTTTATTGGAGAGCCTTTTTACTTGTAGGAGAGCTTGAGCGCGAGAGAGCGTGCTCCCAAAACATGGCCACTTGTATAGGGAATAGGAACATGGGTCGTTCTATCATTGGTCATCTGCCTTTCACCGTCACCAGGTGCCACGGGATTGGCTGGGGACTCTACGTGGCTCGCACATGTGCAAAGCCCAGGACCCACCGTCCCGCCAAGCACTGCCTAATATGGACCTCAAAGCTGCAAGGGAGTGGGCGGCGCCTTGTAATGGCGTTCGCCCCGGCTCCCTGCAGTTCCCCCTTTTTGTTTTTGGCAACAGGTAAGAGTAGAGGTTGGGCCTCTGTCTAAAACATTAGGACCTTGCACTGGCCTTCGCCTGAGGGGCGCGCCTTCCCCAGTGATGACCAGGCCCGTCCGATGCCTTTTTTGCAGAGGTGGGATCTTGGGCATCAACCCACTTGCAACCCAGCATGCTCTTCTTGAGGAGATGGTCCTCCTCAAGTGCAGTGCACTTGCCTCGCACCCTGTCCCAAATTGCAAGTTGCATACCTGTCCCGGTGCAATGGGATCCCCTGATCCCTCGGGGTGCTAAGGCTATGCAGGATGGTAAGGCTTAATTGCCTCTCAGGGCCGACAGCCAGATCTGGGGTGAGGATCCACTCTCCAAAGCGGCTAATGCTTGCGAGATAACAACCTTGTCCCTTCTGGTTTGGGCTCGAAGGCGACAGACCAACCATAGGCAGACCACGCATCCTCCCAGGCAGCAGGCTAAAAACATTCCGACTCCCACCCGCTCTTTGAAAAAGGACACCGCAGAGGCCCAGTCAGTAAATTGTAACAGCCCACAGTATCATTGGTTTAGCTATCACAGGGATTGTTATTAGCACTGTTGCTAACAGCAGGAAGATCAGCTGCATCAGGAGACGAGTGGCTGGCATCTTCATTTTGCGGGTCTTCTTTTTCAAGAGGGGGTTCTTCTGCAGTCTCCACCAGCCTGGTCAGTCTCATTGGCACCCAGTGAGGTACTTCTTGACTCTGTGGAAAAACACAAACAGCTCCCCTGGATCTCGTTATTACCGGATCCGGTCCATACCATTTATTATTAATAACATCCTTCCACATAACCATGTCTTTAGTATCCATGGGGTCTCTTGTCATATGCCGATCTGCGGCAGACTGATCGTTGTCATTTAGAATTAAAAAATTAAGGGTAAAGAGCACAAGAGAAAGTCTTTCCCTGGGGGACGCTGACTCAGCATTTCCCCCTTTTTGTTTTTGAAGCATTTCTTTTATGCTTCTATTAGCTCTTTCCACTATACCTTGTCCTTGAGGATTGTAGGGCAATCCGGTGGTGTGGGCAACCTGCATTTGTGCGCAAAAGGCGCGAAAACCATGAGAAGTATAAGCAGGGCCATTATCCGTCTTGAGTCTAAGGGGCTTTCCCCAAGCTGCCCAAGCTTCTAAGCAGTGTATTTTGACATGAGACACCTTTTCTCCTGCCAGAGGTGTGGCATGAATGACACCGGAAAAGGTATCGATAGACACATGTAAATATTTCAACTTACCAAATTCTGTCAGATGAATAACATCCATTTGCCATAGGGCGTTTGGTCTCAACCCCCTGGGGTTTACCCCCACATGGGGAGGCTGAAGAAAGGTAACACAGGATTTACAGGCTTTAACAATATCTCTTGCCACATGCCTGGGCAAATTATATCTTTTCCTAAGGGTATTTGCGGGTACATGATACAATTTATGAAAGTCTTTTGCCAATTCTACAGGATCAGCAGCAACCAGGGCCACAGCCCGAGCTGCCTGGTCCGCCAGGGCATTACACTGCCATCGGGCCCGGCAACATAGAGTGGGCGCGAATATGTCCAATATAAAAAGAGTGTTTTCTGTTTAAGATAAGAGATTGAATCTGTAACAAAACATTAGAAATTGTACTGGCCTGCTTAATTGAAGCAGCAACTTCAAGGGAAGCAACAGCATTTACAACATGATGAATCAGAAAATAAAAGGTTGATCAAATCTTTTAAAAACTTCAAGCACAATTAAACATTCAACAGCCTGTGGAACATTCGGCCGAAAATTAAAGACCACTGGCTGTTTGTGTCCTTGAACAAAAAAGGCACCTTGTCCAGATTTTGATCCATCCGTAAAGATGGTCAGGGCACTAACTAGGGGCTCCTTTGAAGTAACGACAGGAAAATACACTAAGTTTTTATTAACAATGGCAAGCAGGGGATGCTTAGGATAATGATTATCAATTACATTGGGAAACGAGCAAACAAGAATTGCCCACATATCCAATTAGCCGTCACTCCATAAGTCCGGACTGCCTCAACTAAATCCTTAAGCTGGGAGTGGGAAACCGGCTCAAAATTTCTTTCATTAGTAATTGGATTTTCAAAAACTGGAAAGGCGGCTGCCAGCCGCGACCAGGTGCTCCCTTTTATAAAGTGACTCCGCCCCGCCAGCGGGCACGGGGGGGGGGGGGCGATGGGTGAGGGCCAGCTTCTTTCCTCCTTTCTGGCCACTGCGGTACTCTTATTGTTTGGGGACGCCACCCCCCATATCTGTCGGCCTCATACTCAGCCGCAGCCTCTTCTAAGTATTATCAGCTAGATCGAGCTGCTCTCCCTCCTCCTCTAACATTTCTTCCTCTGAGTCACTCACAGGATCACTGCATTCTTGGTCCTGCCCTTCCACATGTAGGGCTGAGAACCGGTTTGCCTTTAAAGAAGGGCATAGGGGTCTCCTTGAGACCCCCTCTTCCCTAAGACCCTTCTCCTTTTGTGAGGGCTGCAGTCCCTCCTGCTTTAATTCTTTACGATCCTTTTGTCTTTTTTCCCTTTTTCTTTTAGGCCTATTTTCCTCCCCATTACTGGATGTTGCCTCTGATAGACTATCCTGATGCCGTGTTAGTACTTTGCATCCTTCCTGGATTAAATCAAACCCTCCCTCCTCGAGGCAAGTGCGCACCATCAAAAGGACAAAGCACAAGGGAAGAAGCAATGCAAGCAACCAATAATCTACAGTAAACAGCATACCAGGGGATACTTACCGACGTCTCCTCTCCACGTGTTGAGTTCTGGCTCCTGTTCAGCCTCTCGCGCGGGTCCCGGGTTTCGGCACCACTTGCGGCAAACGCCTTCTCGACCAGCGAGGAAGAACGACCACCACACCAGGAGTCTTCTCAGATCACGCTTTATTGGAGAGCCTTGTTACTTGTAGGAGAGCTTGAGCGCGAGACAGCGTGCACCCAAAACATGGCCGCTTATATAGGGAATAGGAACACGGGTCGTTCTATCATTGGTCGTCTGCCTTTCACCGTCACCAGGTGCCACAGGATTGGCTGGGGACTCTACGTGGCTCGCGCATGTGCAAAGCCCAGGACCCACCGTC